>NC_088301.1:56902259-57115265 GCF_032854445.1 Liolophura sinensis | reverse complement strand
CTTTAAGAATGCAAGTCAATGGTCTCAGGCATTTTGCTACAAAACTGCTATGACTAGATAATCTTAATTTGAGAGAAAGCATTGATGCGTATACATTGGTTTAATGCATCAGATTTCCAACGACCCAGTTTACCAATCACAGTCTCTGGAATACCCATAGAGGCAACCGTTGTAGCGGCTCCAATGCTCCAATGCGGAAACTGTGCCCCTTGTGTCAAGGCCATTGAACTTAAGCGATGAATGTAATGTGCTGCAGAAATGTTTGTAGGTAACAAGGGCCCCAGAGCCCAGCTGGAAGAAGGGGGGGGGGGGGCCTCAGAGGGCCTACTAGTTGTTATATAATTTTTAACGGCTCGTACAGGGCAAAGACTTTTTGAGATTTTCATTTGGGGGGGGGGGGGGGGTTCTGAGAGACACAGATTTATGCTGACCAGCTGAAAGTTACTGAACTTGAAATGGTGAATTAAAACTGTCAAGGATTAGAAGTCACTTGCAGTTGAATGAAAGGTGATGTCTTTTCTCTGCAGAACTTTGTCTTTCGCATCGCATGAATTGTGTGACACTGCCATTTCACCAGTGCACAGAAAGGCATGAAATGCCAGGGGGAACATTGGTGTAAACGGAGACTGATATGTGCACGAAGGAATAACATGTGGTAAAGATGTTACTAATTTGTGAAGCATATCCAGAGTGATTGGCAGGCGGATGTCTTCAGATGGTTTTTAAAGCTCGTGCTCCTTCAGAATTTTATGAATGTAAAAATAGTTGGTAGGGTCTGTCAAGTGTCTCACTTTATGCACGAAAGATATAGCCGAGATGTGTGAGCAGATTGCAACTGAACTGCGGTTGTTACGAAAAAGAAAAGCAATATACAGGGCCACTTTCTGCTCTGATGATGGGAAAATCTGGGAACATTGATTTGTGAAATTAGAAACTGGTTTAACACAAGATCGAACTGTGTTCCCCGAAAGTGAGGAGGAGAGGAGACGATCAACTACAGCTTGTAATTCGCCTGCAGAATACTTATTGGATTGCGACTCAGCCATGGTGCCACTTGACGAGCAGCCTGGAAATCAAAGTGTGATAAATGATCAGTCACAACATCGGATTTTCCTGGTATATGTTTTGAACGAAAATGAATGTTGTGACGCATTCCTGCCAGGACCAGTCGATGGACTAGAGTCATAATAACAGCGCATGCAGATGATGTTTTGTTTGTTATCTCCACAACAGCCGCATTATCTGTCATGAAAAGAACCCTGTGATTTTTAGGTTTAAACACCAGATCTCTAAAGCTAGAACAATTGGGAAAAGCTCTTTTGCCACTATGCTCTGAGTAGCCACGTCTTGTTTCCATGGGCCTACGAACCATTGAATTCCAAAAACAACCGCAAATCCCTTGCTCCCAGCTGCATCTGTATAAAGCTTTATTGAGTCAGATGATGCCCACTCAGAAGAAGGGAAGCATGCCTTACATTGAAGTTAAAAAATGAAAACCAAGCATCAATATCTGCTTTGGCATTATTGCTTATTCGAATGGTAACAGCAATGGCCATTCTAGTATTGCAGGTAATGAATGGGCGGACAAGCTAGAGAAACAAGCGCTGTCTCATTAACATATTGCTCAACATGCGTCTGTGTCTGTTTCAGAAGCATTGTATATATTTAAGCAGAATTTTACTTAAATTTGGCAGGAAGACTGGGACAACCTCCAATAAAGGGAGATATTTTTATAATTTTAATGACAGTGTTTCTAATTCTCACCTTGTTAGTCTTTCTTCCAGGCGAGCAGAAATCCTATGCAACAGTTTGAGGACCGGGCACATTCAAACGAATTCTTATTTAAACAGATTTCATTTACATGATACGGATGTTTGAAATCATTGCCAGTTGAGGAAACAATTGAGGGATATGTTGTTCCGATGCCCACAACATACTATCCAGAGACATCGCTATTATGCCGGAACTACTCTGTGCTGGCATTATAGACCCCCGCTCAGACAATGTTTTAAGGCCTAGTATGGTTGAGTCTTCGAAGCAACAGTAAGGTTCCTGCTTCCATGTGCTAGGAGAAAATTTAGAGTATAGTTCATTCTCATCTCTATGTTATAATGCATTAATATGAAGACTACTTGGTTTCAGCACTGATCGAGGCATGTATCATTCATTAGAATGGAAACGCCATTAAACAAACTGCGAATATTGTTTCAACTGATCAGGGTAGTTTACTAAATAAAAGGACAGCACCTCATTGTTAACAGGAGTTGGAAGTGGATGGGACAGGTGAGCTGGATTTACAAGTTGTTGGATTGTGTTTTCCTTGGCACCTGTAACAAGAGTGTTTATGCTGGCAATTTGGTGTGTCACACTTTCCTGCTCAGTATCCAAGTGGGAACTTTCTAGAGGTTCCTTTACCTGAAGGGGGTCGAAAATTGCTTTTTGGCTGAGTTTCCTGAAGGCGCAGGTGAGTCTTTTAAAGAGCACAACTTCAGTGTTCATCATGAATTTTGTCCTAAGGCAGTGGTTGTAATACGCGCAATTTCCGGAAGTTTTTCGTCATAATACTTGCAGCAGGAAAGCCGAAGTGTTGGCTTAGTTTAACTGTGTTGCCATACTTTATGAAACTGAGCACTTGATCTAAAAACTTTGTTGCGTATACAGACATAAAGATATCGAATGCCTGGGACCACTGACCTATATGAATAACCCCTTACGACTAGGTGTTGAAAGGTTTATTTGTGACCCATCAGATGATTCTTTAACAGAAGGTTCGTCATCCGACGGACTGAGGAGATGACTAAAGTTGATGTACTCATTGGAGTGTATTTTGGCTCTTACTGAAGCACTAACATTGAATCCTAAAGGTAATGACGGAAAGGAAAGCAGTTGCACAAATATCTTTAGGAGTGGCCAGAGAATTACAACTCGAAGATATCTCACCCAGTAGCTCAGCTGGCCGTGGCTGATTGAGTTGATGCACTGCGCTCGGTGGTGTAGACTCAGCGCGACAGAGGAGGCCTTGGATGGGGGCGGCAGGAGCTAACGGGACTCAGGCATCTTTAACACCTACGCCCGCAATGGCCTCAGTAGAAGGGCATGCACATGATGTGTTTGGGGGCTGAACCTGTGGTGGTGCTAGGAGAGAAAGGGTAGGTGGCCGGCAACACGATGAGGGCTTACACTGATTCCGGGCCCGTTTGCCACTATTGAGGCAGCACCCCGTTTAGGAGGCATGGTGTAAGGTTTGAAAAACACAAGAATACAAGGCAGGAGAGGCAGCGTGAAGGTAGTACATGTATGTACATTAAATTAAAATTTGGCAGAAGACCATTATTAAGAGTATAAAATGAAATCATACCACTGCCATATGTGAGTTACTATTATACATGTGTTAATTTCATTTGATTAGGTATTATAGCATAACAACACACGACAGGAACAGTCCATGTGTGAAATTATCCTTAAAATGAGTCAACTGCATAAAGGTTCCAGATTAATCAATCCAAATATGGCTCATAAAGCAACAAATTTAAAGACCAATAAAACAGGCCAAGTACTAATATCTGCTGCTGCATATTCCAAACAAATAACACCCATAGCACATGGACATAATAATATTGTCCTGAAAGCACGATAAGGCGCCTACCGTCCCCAAAAGCACAAATGGACACAATGGTCCATAGTACACACAGTCATATAAAATGAATCATCAGTTTTATAACTAATAAGGGGGTCAACCTGCCCCAAGACTTGAGGGATTGCCTCAATGAAACTTATCATCTTAAATGAAAGTGTGACATAAGTATAGTGCCGTGGATGCCAAATCATAGGGTGACACACCCAGATTGGGAGAACTCACAGTAAGTTTAGAGTATCAGCCAGCAGAATTAGCCAACAGATTGAGCCAAATATACTAACTTATATACATAGCCAAGGTTTAAATCAATATAACTGGAACCAATGCTTCCAACATCCAACTGGAAAATCTTCTTGAATATTTAATACTAACAGAGCACTAATATTTTTTAATAATAGCCCTTTCGCTTAAAATGACCAATGGTCCTGCGCACATTACAGGCGTATTTATACATGCCCTCTGGATTGAGGTGCCCGCCATCTTGACTCAAAACCTGAAGCCAGTTGCGCCAGTTGACCAATAGTAATTACCCTTGCCCCAACAGCAAACTGGCAATACCTGGCAGACGTGACCAAATTTCTAGCTAAAATAAGAGGATCGCAGCCAGCTATAGGTAAATCATTTCCACCAATCTGGAGAAAAACGGCAGAGTATTGACTTGACTGTGTGCCAGATATCGCGACCTGCAACGAACGAGGCCCCGGCGCACGGTCCCTCTTCGTACTCCAGAAAGTCCACCTGGATAAAGTCCACCAGTCGAGGTCGGCATTAACATAGTTCTCTAACCGAGAGATAAATGAATGGCCTGTTATTAACACTGGAGACACCATGTTTCTAACAATAATAATATCAGAAGCACAAAACCGTAGATAAACCGTGATGCTGATCTGTATCAGCATCACTCACCGAGTATAAGCTGGTCATACCGATTCATGGGCAAAAGAATGTTGGGATCCGAAATGTAGAGGTTAACAAGTGTTTGTTAGTATAGTTGAATAGTTCAACTCCAAAAGACAAAGATAAAAACAGGGTATATAAATTGTGAAACTTCAGACCTGTGAAAACTCAACCATACTAAATACTGACCCATTAAGTCATGACTGTCAGCGCCGTCCCAGTGGGGAATGTTCACCCGTAACTTGGGCCGTTAGCACAAGGTGGCGCGTGTGCTCCATAAGTTATAGTATTACTACTTCCGGTAATTTGCGATCATAGCCATGGCGTACGGTAAATTCACAGTGAATAAATTGAAAAAGTAGGAAATACAGGAGACAGAGCTTGAGTTTTTACATAGTTTCTGCTTGACAACCAGGTAGGTCTACTTATTGATTACATGCATTCTCAACTTTGGCCGCCTACTCCCCTTCAGTCACACTGTCCAAGGAGACTGATTGGCAAGATATCTGTGCATTCTTGCCTTGACATTATGTAACAGTATAGCCTGGGCCATCACGTGTCCTTAGGTTCTTAACATTGGGGTGAGATGTCATTTCACAGGTTACCATGCCTGGTGTAGCCCATAACAAGTCGCATCTTAAAGTACATTGTAATTATACAGGATATTACCATTTTAATTACTGGTAACAATCAATGCTACAAATAAAACTGGAACACACACGTTTTATGACCTTCACAGATAGTTACTAGTGGCTTCCCAGTACAGATAAGCTGTTTCTATAATTTTGATATTTAATATGGTAAAAATACAATGACTTGTTACACCACACATTTCAGTGTCCAAGAAGCTTACATGCCTGTCTATCGTCAAAACCCAAAACTTAAAGCCTCTCTACAATTATAGAGGTTGTCAGATGTAAATACATAATCATGAGTTGGTGGATGGTCACAGCTTAACATTATAAGCTGCCGCATTAATCATACTGTAATGCTATCCAAGCCAACACTTAACACATAAATGAAACGCTCTGGAAAACAAACAAAACCATTTGGAACAACAACATTTAATCTCTAACATAAAACTAAAAATTCACACAGGTGAAATTTAAGATATCCACTTTGTTAGTCAACGTACCTTTCTCCCGGTCATGCAATAAAAGCACACGGTAGTGATCACAATATTGTCTTATCTGTAGAATCAATATAAATGTAAACGTCATGTCCAACATTCGTATACCATTCGTAGTACGTAAAGGGCGATCCAAGTCGATAATTGCAAGATTCATTTCCAAAACAACGTTTAACACTAACTCCCGAAGACAAAGGTATGTAAGAAATTATACAAATAGGAAATAAAGCCGGTAACACACAAGAGAGAAGCGGTCATCAGTTTTCAATGATGCCGGGCAGACAGTGGATATTCCAGGCATGAATTCCACATCAAATTCGTAGTCCATGAATGAGTTCCAGGTCAAATAACAATTAAACAAGTATCTCAGACTTCTTGACATCATTATTGATCATCCTCTGGAAATAAGGTCCAGTTGCATCACTAATCAGATATAAAATTTTTGATGAGCTCATTGAAAAACCAGGCTTCTTAGCATGATTACTGATCATCCTCTGGAAGTAGGGCCCAGTAGCATCACTGATCAGATATGAAAGTTTTGATGGGCTCATTGCTCAGGGCATACAATCCCTCTTCATCTATTTAATAGATAAGAAACCACGCAGTTTCAGTCCTTTATTCAACCCACCTCACCCAACCTCCACCACATTTTGTACATTTTGGTTATTAAGTAAATTGAATTCAAGACAATGTCAGTAGTCACATAAATCTAACAAAATGTAATTTGATTAATAATAAACTTTAACAGAATCCAGAAAACAAAACCATAACGAGCAACAGAAATATAATCTTTCATAATGTTCCTTTCGCATTTCTGAATTTATGAGTAAGTTCTATTCAAAATTAAAATTTAGCTGAATGTTAAGAAATGACGAATCAAGCATTTATCCTACAATTATTTTCTATTTAGAAGTTTCGAAATTCTAGATGTTTAAATAAAATAACTTTGATCGAGAATTACATTTTAGCTGAATGTAGAGAAATGATGAATGATACATTTATTCAAGAAATAGTTTCAATTTAGAAATTCCTTGACGGATAAATAAAACATACTTGCCACTTTCTCTGTTTCCAGTCTTCAGACCTTTGACATCATCATTGTTGATAGACTATCAGCATAACAAGAGGGTAGCTGAAGGCAGTGAAGCCTCGCTCGCTAAAAACTATAAGCTTTAATAGTCAACCACGCAGACATACACGTACATTCGACAAGAATTTTTTTGTGCCAATGTCAAAAAAAAAAAGAAAGAAATTCAGGATTTTCTTCCAAATAACAGGAGATTTATAGGTCCTATAAGAAAAAATAGGAAAATATAATATAGGAGGTTTGGCCCCTGTAGTTAGAGCATCCACATCGAGGATGGAAGATCTGGGATTAATCGTGGGTCAGGCCATACCTAAAGACTTTAAAAATGGTACTTGTTGCTGCCTCACGTGCTGCTCAGCACTTAAGAGGTTAGTACAGGGAAACCGCATGGTGTCAGAATAATGTGCCTGGATGGGATGTCAGGCTTGCTGTCTTCGGCATGATATTTGGTTGATACGACAAATACGACATAGAAACATACTTAAGAAATAATTAGTTTATGTTAGAAGTTTTACAACATAAGAACAACGACAGAGAAATGTTTAAAATTTGAACCACATTTTCAGTTTCTTTTTCCAAAGGTTTTCTCAGATCTAGTCTAAGACAGCAGTCTTAGTGCAAGAAGTGGTTTGCCCAGAGAGAATGAAGGATAACAGCATCTGGTTTTGGGGAGATCTGCAAAGTCACAGGTCGAAGAAACAAGAAGTTGGGTTCATCCCTAGTCTCAACTCAATTCACCAATTCAACAAAGCTGGAATTAATGAACTTACATATTAAGGCCTGGCCTGTTCAAACATGTCAAACTAAACATAATGAGCAGATGAAAAACTGGGTTATTTGTATCTAGTAAATATCCTTACCAGGCAGCGACGCCAGATGGTATTGTTGATGAATCAAGTAGTATTGTTGAAATGCACTGCCCTTACGAGGTCCGAAATAATGATATAGAACTACTGTAGACCCAAAATTTCCATTTCTCATGATGGGAGAGCTTGGGAGTATTCATTTGAAGGAAACATCAAATTATTATCACGAAATTCAGGGACATATATATATGTCAGAAATAAGTTTGATTTTTTCAGGTTTTTACACACACAGATCTATTTCTTCAGAAAATTTAGATCGACCAGAATTATTGTGAGAGCAGTTTAATTCCCAAACTATTCCATTTTATGGGAAAAGTACTTGAGACCATATATTTTTAAACACCTGTAATTAGTTCAAACGTGTTTATTTTCCACATATTCACAGTAAGCCGTAGGTTTATAGCGTGTAACATTCGTAGAAATTTATACATCGTTTTTTTCTTGAGAAACAAAATATATTTTGGCTTTTTTTGAAACTATTTTGACAAAAACTATGCGTCAGTTATAGACTAAAGGTACCGAGTTTGTGTGGGACTCACAGCATCTGTAGCATTTCAAAAAGTCAAAGACTTGATAACGCGATCGCTAGGGCCGATTTTAGCATACTATTATCTGCACAAAAGCCTCACCCTACAAGTAGATGCGTCTAAATACGGACTCGGCGTAGGATCCTTAAAAGATGGAAAACCAGTCGCATTTGCATCTAAATCGCTAAAGTGGCTAAAAAGAAATGCTTGCAATCCTGTTTGGGTGTAAGCGATATCATCAATACGTGTACGGAAGACACATTACTGTCGAAAGTGACCACAAACCCTTCAGGTTTATTACAAAGAAATCAATCCACGCAGCACCGCCGAGATTACAACGTATGATGTTAGGGTTTCAGAAGTACGATATAAGCGTCGTACACCTCACAAGGAAAGTAATTCCTGTGACCGATACACTTTCTCGCAAAGTTCTCAAACACACTTGTCCGGATCTAACCACCAGTATAGAAGCTAATGTGCACTCTGTTGTAAGTGCGTTAACTGTAATTGATGGTAAGAGTGAAATCAGATCAGTATCAAATTCTGATCCACAATTTGCTATACTGAACAACTCCTTGAAGGCTGGCCTGAAAACATAAAAGAATGTCCCACTAAAATCCAGGAGTTTTGGACATTCCGTCACCAACTATTCGTAGTTGACGGAATCGTGAGGGCGAGAGACTTGTGATACAAAATCACTCAGACATAATCCAGTCGATGCACTACACAGTGGGCATAGGGGAGTTGAAAAATGCCTAGGTCGCGTTCGTGATACTGTGCTTTGGTCTAAACTATCTTCAGAGTTAACTGAGTTAATTCTCAATTGTCCACCGTGCTTAGAACGCCGTAATTCTAATGCAAGAGAACCCATGGTTTCACATGCTGTTACGGAGATTCCATGGCAAATTGTAGGCACCGATTTGTTCTCATGGAATGATGAAGAACTCTTGTTGGTTGTTGACTATTACAGTTGTTATTTTGAAATATAGAAGTTAACCAAGTCTAGAAATTCAACTGTCATTGACAAAATGAAAACTGTTCTCCAGACATGGAGTACCCTCCAAGGTAATTTCCAACAACGGCCCACCATATTCTTCGTAGGAATTCACCGATTTGGCAACAGAATGGGATTTTAACCATTCAACCCCTACTCCATATTACCCCCTTTCAAATGGACTAGTCGAGAAAACTGTTCAGACAGACAAGCGCATTTTCTCAAGGGCTAAATCCAAGAGCAGAGACGTGCGTATTGCCCTGCTGGAGTATAGAACCACTCCACTGGACATGGGTATTCTCCTTCTCAACACTTCATCTGGCGGAAACTCCGTTCAGTCGTCCCAATAATTCTGTCACAGTTAGTACCTCAGTTACCACCACGCTAAAATGTCTAAACCGAAATGTCAGACTATAAAGATAGAGCTAAATGTTATTACGGTGTGAAAACCAAACCATTGCCAGAAATAAGCGTAGGAGATTCTGTTAGGATGGAACGGCAGGACAAAACATGGAAACCCGCTGTTGTATCTGAGATCTTGCGTGTGCAGGCAAGCTGAGAGGTTGAAAGCACTTGGACTGCAGCCATTGTTTAGAAAGGACTTATCGGACATGGCGTAAATCGGTGTATGGCTTATAAAGAGAGGATTTGAAGTAGCCACCTGGGGCTAGTCCCTGTACATGTACTCTCCAGACTTGGGAGGCTTATTAAGTATCTTTTTGTTGCTGCGAATATACGATGGAACTGTCATTCAGTCTTCGTATCATTCTTTACTTTTCCTAACGTCTCATCTAAATTAGAAGTACAGCAACAACGTTACGCCTAGTAAAGACTCTTGAAAACAAACTTCATCCTTAAAGTGTACCCAAAAAAATAACATCCCACTTTTTCAGTCCCCATAGTTGACGTGTTTTCGGGTCATGTCGCTGACTTGCATCCCTCGACTCCATCTTTAATTTGCCATCTCGAGGGAATCTATACCCTCCTTTATTCCTCTCACAACCGGATCACAACAATACTGAGACATTGTCTCAAGACAAGCGATGAGACGATAGTATAGATCTATAGTTGTTATCTCACGCTTATGAACGGCAAGTGGAAGTCTGCATCACTCATTGAACAGTGGTGTCATCCGTGGAGATAACTCCTAATAGGGTGCAAAAAAAAAACACGCAAACATAGTCTTCCAGGGATAGTGGTAACGCTGTTCTAATCGCCGATTGCTAAATTAATAATTAATGAAAGAAAATACTATGTCACACAGTTTAGCCTTGAAGCTGGCGCACTACAATGTCATAACATCCAACAGCCGTATATCTTTCGACAAGATATTTATACATCTCACCAGTTGTTCGTGTCAATCATTTGAAAGCTACTCATTATGACGCTGGTGTACACACATTTCGCTCACTTTTTCAGTCCAACTACATACAAGGGTTACCATTCATGGGATGTTTCGTTGTTCATCTAGTTGCTTGAGTTTCTCATTAATAACATCTTTGAAACCCATGGCCTCTTTTTAATGAATAGGAGGAGAGTGATAAGTAGCTCTCCTCGTGTGCCTAAGGAGAATGATGAGGAGAGCTGAATTTCCCTCTCCTCAGATGAGCTGAAGGAGAGTGACTGGAAACAACTAAAGTAAAAAACATAAAACCGAGTAGCTCTGGGAAGCAAAAAGTACATATTGATTACTGATAAACATGTACTTATCTTTTGAATAAATACTCAAAATAAAAACCTTAAAATGAGGTTTGAAACCATATATCAACAGTGTATAGGTATTCCTATGTGTATTAATTGTGCCCCTCTCCTTTTTGGCTGACGTATACCTGTTCTCGTATGAATACGACAGTATGCAGAAACTAATGAGGAGTAATCTTCCGATCTTTCTCATTCACTAAACGATATATTGATTTATTTGATTTATTTGTTTGGTGTTTTACGCCGTACTCAAGAATATTTCTCTTATACGACAGCGGCCAGCATTATGGTGGGTGGAAACCAGGCATGGCCCGGGGGAAACCCACGACCATCTGCGGGATGCTGGCAGACCTTCCCACTTACGGCCGTAGAGGAATCCAGCATGAGCTGGACTTGAACTCACAGCGACCGCATTGGTGAGAGACTCCTGGGTCATTACGCTGCGCTAGCGCGCTAACCAACTGAGCCACGGGGGCCCCCACGATATTTTTGATAATCTGCTAGCTTTGAACAAGCCGTATATAGCAAAGGCTGTGGAAGATATAGGCCTATATCCACCTTCGCTGGATTTAATAGAAACCCCAGATTCTGGCACTTCTTATTTGGACCTATATTTGTAGGACCAAAACGGTTTCCTCTCCCTCAGACTTTATGACAAGATGGATAGTTTCAGTTTTGACATTTTACATGATCCTTACTTGCACAGTAATATACCGAAGGGTCCTGCATATGGCGTGTACATATTTCGCCTTGTAGCATGTGTTATGTGAAGATTTCAATCAACGTCAAAGTTATTACTACAAACACCTGTGTGCCAAGATTATTCTATCAAACACCTTCACTCTAGGTTTCTTAAGTTTTACAAGGAGTACAATTCTCTTGTAAGTAAATATGGATTTCATAGTAAATATGCTTCATGATTGTGTCTAATTCCGCTTAAACCGGGCTAGGGTTGGTGTATTCATCATGCTGAATCAGATCACCACTTGGATATATGAACAGTTGAAATCAAAGCGCAACTGCGGTACATATTTTATTATCGATCGATTATATTCTAGCATGGTACACGGTTTAAATACTGATTTCATTCAGTCGTCTGGAACATACCTCGGTTCTTTTCAACATCATAGCAAATAGTTGACTGCTTCTCTTTGTATGACTCCGTCCTATTTTCGGACTTTATATACTTTCTCAGTTCGTTGGCAATCTGTGTTTAAAGTCGTTATGGGAATCGGCTTTGCGATTAATGGCCCGGAATTAAAAGTAGGAAAAGTATTAGTATTGAAAATAACAAAAAACACCAGATTCATTGGTCATTCATAACATACTGTCTGTTATTGGCATGGAGTTTTCAAGGAAGGAAATACACCCAATTACACAGTCATCATGTATTCAAAGAAAAAACATTTTTTTTCTTTTGGTTTATACTAACATAATATGCAAAACATTAAAATTAAATAGGAAAAACTAATGATAAACTTCTCACATAAAAATATTTTTGTGGGACAACATTTAGGTCACACTATATCCCATTTGGCACTATATCCAGGCTTTTTTCTTCAGCAACCTATAAACTGCCTGGTTAGAATTTTTTAATTAGCAGCTACTACAGTCTGCTATAGACAGCCGGTGAGCTACCCAGGTTTTTCATAACCCTTGTTCCAGGTGATACTGAGTATAGAAAACAAAAAAGTTACCTTGGTTGGGACGACATCACAATCATCAATTTGGTCCTAATATGTATATATTTTTAGCGTTAAGAAACATAAAATACGACTGATTGCTTTGTCAAATGAAGTTACATTTCACAACCTAGCATATAATGCAAAACCATCAAACTGTATGCATGATAATATTTCAAAATTCATACAAAATTTGCGTTTACGACCAAGACAAAATCCTACAAGTCTTTATATTCATTTGTATCTAATGAACTTAATATAGTGAAATGTGACACATATTCACCAATATGGCATGCGTGTGTGTAGGTCACATATGGAAAACTTCAACAGTAACTTGTCAGTAGTATACTCCAGGCACTCTGCTTTCCTCTAACTATAAAAACTCACCTCCATTTTATGTGAAAGAGAGAAAATTCGTGAGAATAGTGACAAGCAAAAAGCAAGTAAAAAATAAAAGAAAGCAAGCGTTTTTGAGGCGAATGGATTAAGGCGCCTGTGCCACTCGACCTACGGGGGTTTCCATCTTTGTGGCCCTGTAAATACATGACAACACAATGTAAAAACAGTGAATAGGTCATATTTTATACTGTATATGTTTTACATTTTATGAACATTACAGATTGCTCACTCAGACACTAAGTTTGAGGTATGTGTAGAAAATAGTAATCTTGTTGAGTATGCATGTACATCACTAATGAGTTTGAGATATTGCTCAGACTTTTCTGCTGCAGAAATTGTGATGGTCAAAAAGTGTCACCATTCATTTACTGTTGTTCATCGATTTGTATATTACAATGACATGAGACAACTTATCCCAGTCTAAACATTAAGGTAATCGCCAGACTCCCCTTCACGACCACGCCTCAACTTTTTTTGCATGATCATGGTGCCTCGATGGGTATAGCCGACCGGTGTTTCAGGAAGCCTTCAGCTCCAGAGTGGTCTGTAACATGAGGAAAACAGTATTTAAATTTGCAAGTAACTTCCGGGCAGGCTTCGAGGCATTTGCTTGTGGCTACCTTAGAAAGATAGATGCAAACGGATACTTTGCAATTAGTAAGAGAAGATTGCACAAACGAAAAAAAATTTGATACCTTGGGATCATGTGATGCACAAATCATATCTGATGTCTTGTATTGTAATGCTTAGAGCAACACCATACTTCTTGAAATTAATTGGTTAATATCAATTTACCAAAAAAACAGTAAACCCCTACCACCTGTGACCAGTATACAAAACTTCAACATGGTAGGAATATCCGCAATGTTTTAAGACCACCTTTGACGGACCGAGGTCCTCCGAAAATGCACCCTTTCGAACTGACAAACTGCAGCCATCTACATCAACATGTACCATAAATTTTCATTCTTTACTGTGCAATATAATCATGCTACAAATACAGTGAATGTTTGAACTTCAGAAAAATGACAAAATTTAGATGTATAATGCTTAAACAATTCATACCTTTTGCTAGTTTTGGATGGTGCCACGTAGCCCTGCAACTCTCTCAGCACCTCTGCAGGAAAAAATATCTTTCTATGAGCAAGCTTTCAAGCCAATTCAAAATGTGAGACGAGACTGAAAGTACCAAAAACTTCCAGATGACATTTGTTCTATGATGTACATATAAAATTACTTACTTAAGAAAAACTTTAAACTTTGAGAATTTTGCTATATGGATTGATACTGGGCAAATATCCAGGATCCACATAACATGTATTTGTAGTTTTTCTGTGCATGTTTTGAAATAGATTGTTGTAGGGAGTAATAAATATAAGTAAATAATGTCGTCTAAATGATCACCGACAGCTACATCACCACCACAAAATACCAAAACAGTTAACGCATTTGTTTTCACATTTTATTAAGGTTGAACAATGTTTAAACTGTTTAGATTTGGATACAAGCTGAAAGGTATGATAGGGGTTAGCTCCCTTGTACTTGCACTTTTGATGACCTTTTCATGCATGCGCAATCTACACTACAACCTTCAATGTCCTCACTGTATACTTTGGTTTCAGGTCGAGATATTAATCTACCAGCTAATTAATTTTTAATACTAATGAAAGACACCCATATTTCCGTCCCAGCCATTATACATACCGACTAAAGACAGATCGCGACAGTCATCTTTTACAGTAGGTTGTCACCTCTTCTACTCAGAAGTGTTTTAGATACATATTAGCCTTTACTTGAAGCCTCCATTCAAGCCGGATTCAAAACACGTCCGTAGGAGGCCTCGTAAAAACGCGAAAGACAGAAAAGGCGATACTACATTTCGCGCAATGACCGGTTGAGCCGGAGATCGAAATTCATGTGTCCCTACTTCATCGCGTTTAGTTACCACGACTTGTGTCTGTTAGGCTGGGAATTGCGCGTGGCCAACTCTCGGATTCAATACCGCCTATACGCGACTTTCAGGGAAGTTATGTGTTGGGCGTAGGCATAATCAGGAAGAAGGCAAATGTTTGAGTTTAATTTGTACAGAACCAAATATCAAGTGACTGAGTTACGTTTTTTTTAACACAGTTCACAGGTAGATTTCAATTTTATTACATTTGCCTATACTCATAAAAAGAAAATAAATCATGCAGCACTGGCAACTTAAGAGAATGCTGATATTGTATAAAACAAATCTCTTAATTCAGAAACACTTACGCAACTTACACAAATTATTGCCATTATGATATTAATCTTGAGAAGTAGCCAGACTAAGTTACTGTAAACTTTGCCTTTTTAATGACTATACTTCATGTAATAATAACTAATAACCACTGCAATTTCAGAAAATGGTGTGCAAACATGATGGAGAACCTCTCGTTAATATAGGCTGATTTGTCCTAGTTCACGGTGAACTAATAGTCAATACAATAGTCACTTGATACTTATTCAGCAAGCTGAAGTCTACCTCCTCACTTGACATTCTGAAAATCATTTGTCGATTGAAAGGGTAGATATCTGATGCTGAATGAAGAGGGAGACCATTTTTTTTTACCTTCATGTGTACATAGATGAATTACAATATATACGCTTGTGTTTCAAACTACATGTATTTACCATTGAGTAGTCAGCAGTCTCCCTTTATTTCTACACTCGACATAATATATTAAGCCTGTAAAAGTACACCTTTTCGCGGCAAGCCGCCGCCTTGTTTTGGGGACGCGAGTTCGACCAACTCAGGGCTCAGGGTTCGTCACCAGTTACACTAAAACAAAGTTATTCGACTTTCCGGCTGGCAGATTGTGGCGAAATGTCATTACATCGATTCATGTTATGGTCAGAGGCGGAACTTTAAACTCATCTCGCAATATGGAAAAAATATATGGATGGTAGTTTCCAAGAATTGTTTGCAAGGTATTTAAAAACTACTTTGTGTTGTCTCTGTTGTAAATATAGACTAAACTTCACGTAATTTGAAAAATGAAATAAATGCGGTAAAAATTATGCTTTCATTGCTTTACTCCGGTGTTATATTAATTTTATAGACATTTGCATGTCAACACATAGAATGTTTTATCCAGAAACTGCTTGGACTTGATTACAGTGGGTTTAATACGATTACTGTTAAATGATAAATCTTATAGCTTACGAAGTTTTTTTTCAACTGTAGCCTTTCCAGTAAGAACAATACGTATACATTTCATATAGTTACAGTTATTAGCCATTCCATCTCTTTCGGGCTTTGTTGATTCAGTAAAAGTTAATAGTGAAAAATGACATTAAAGCATTAAAATTTAGCTTTTGTGTCAGGAAACTTGATGAATTGGGTGATTTCAAAAGTACCTATGTACTATTTGATGAACTGATTATATGAATAAACTTAAACACATGGATATATATTTATATATAGCCTGATAATCTCCAACATGATTTCCCCTCACTAAAACAGTGTTATCGAACACAAGTCTTTCAACAAATTTTAACATGTTTGAAGCATCTTTGCATGTGACAGATACTAAGACTGTAAATATCACACACCATGAGTTTAAGAACTCATTTTCTGCACCACACTTTTCGTCAAGCTTCAGCAGTCCTACTTTTCCGCCTTACAGTGAAAGTTAATGTACAAATCAAATGAAAGATATTGAAATTTCTCCTTTTTATTTTTATTCTTTAAAATTTCCATACTGAGTTCAATGCATTTTTAAAAAATGTATTCTACAATTGCCTATTTTGACCATGAATAATTACGTCAAATGTCAAATGCAACATCTCATATTTGCGACCAAATTCTACTGTGATAACTCAGTTGATAGGTTTTGAAATATATCTACATATATATGCTGTTATGAATATACATCACGGTGGGTCTTAAACTTTCGAAAGCAAAAGTGTGTTACTAAACATTTTTTCTTAACCAATTCTGCTTAAGCCACGGTACTGCTGTGCGTATAATTTGTTACTATTTATGCATTTACATGAACGGTCAGTAGTATATAATGTTGCGAACGTGTCGCATTGCGGAGAAGGAGGAGGGAAAACGGACCTGTCGTTGAGTCCGCGTGACGTCACCAGCGTGTTTCGTTGACGTCCGCGTTGACTGGCCAATGAGCGAGAAGGGAGCAAAACGTCGGCTTGTAAAGTTGGGTGTAGTAGCTCCTTCAGCTCCATGTCGCGCCAAAACGGACCAATGGGTGAGCCCCTTTCCGCGCCAAAACGGACCAATGGATGAGATCCATTTGCGCCAAAACTGACCAATGGGGTGATCGCGCGGTTTTGGTGCCTGAATTTTGTTGATGTTCGCGCTGACGGGATAAAAAAAAGAAGGTGTGTCAAGAGAGTGACGTCTATTCCGACTAGATAACGTTTACCCGGAGAGTGCGACGCTACCATCAAGGAGGAAAAGGACAGGGGAAGTTTACCTGCGGCACGCGTACCAGGAAATTTTCCCGGTGGGAAAACCCGCGAGAAGCGTCTCAAATTACCACAACGCTAAACAGATGGCTTCGGGGCGGACGCAGTACGTGCGTTTGAGGATGCCACCGCCCAAAATCACGCGTATTTGCTGGTGGATTTCAAACAAGCCAGACCCGACCACCTGCGACTTCACGCTCACATCTTCCCCGGGGAGATTCAGCACACCTACCTCCCCAATCCATAAAACTTCTGACGCGCGATCTGCCCAATCAGTTGTTTCCACGTCAACCACTACGATGTCACGCCGGCTCCAACGTTACGGTCCCTTGCTGTCTCTGCTGGCTCGAGCCACCCCTGCCATGCTGCCGTGCTGCGCGGTAACGATCCGGGTTTACTTCGGTGTTTGTGTGAATGTGCCAAGAATGTGTTAAATGGAAACGTTCCAATATCGCCGGATCAGAAGGGGAAGTTACAGCGGCACAATACGGGTCTTCGCACCTTGGTCAGGGAAAGTGTTCCCCTGCATAAGAAAGGACGTATTGTTCAACGTGATGGTCTCCTTCCACTGCTGCTCGACCCCCTCCTCACCGCCGCCGCACCCCTCATCGATAGCGTCGTTAAGACCATAGCTGGTGGGAGGTAATGCAGCACGTCAAGAAAATGGCCTTAGTCGAACCGCGGCTCTTAGACACGCTCACGCGACCATCACCCCATACCCCGTCTCCCCGTACCTAGTACTGTGAAAGCCCTCAACGCGCTCGACCAAGAGATGGCATCGATCCTCCACGACAACGACTCTCTCTGACGATGAGAAAATACAGCGGTATCACGACACCCTTCAACGGTACCGGGCGTTTCAAGATAAATACCAAGCCACGCAGCAGTCAAGTCCGACGACGAAACCGCCCAACACCAAACCTGTCAGTCGTTTGAGTGAGGGGGGAATTTTAGACAGCGTCCTCGTCGCTTTAAGGCGTAAGGCTGCAATGCTCTGGGGTGACACCGAGCGATCACACCACGATCGCTGGCGTGATTGGGTGCGGAAAAAGATGGATACACCAGTCGAGACGAAAAAAAACCCTACCACATCACGGTCTACCCGTCCGTTCTCACCCTCCTCCTCCTCCGCCTCATCCCGCCACAAACCACGACCAGCAAAACCACTGCCACCACACCACGCCGACCCAAGGGACGACAACTGCGGCGACCCGGACTGCGTACGTCTCCAGCCATCGTACCCCCGCTAAAGTTGAGTCCGTATTAAATACCTACGCAAGATGGAAAAACGATCAGTCCGCCCGGAAGAGAACACCTCACCAACATGTGTTACGTGACGCTGCCCAGTAACAGCTCGCTCGACTACTTCCCCAGCAATACCTTGACGCATTTCACCACCCAACTACCACAACCCATCCATTTGACTGGTGACTGGGAATGTGGGTTGGTAGAAATACAGTATCCCCGGACCTGGTCCAACGTGCGGCAAGACGAAGTGTGGTATGTCTTAGACTTCAAAGAGGACCCCCATAGGATAAGCTAACATTGCCAGCAGGCTATTACCCTTCACCCAAATACCTCACCCAGGCCCTGACTGACTTGTTGACCCACACACACATCCCTTTACTCAAGGCTCACTCCGGTGATGTGACGTTCCGTTTCGATGGTAGGCAGCGGAAATACACACATAAACAACTGGGGCTCAGTTTCAGCCGCGTCTGAAGCAGCTCATGAATTTACCGTACGATTGGCTCTGCTGCTTATCGGTGCCGAGGATTTACAGACCTCTATTTCCACGCTGTACGTGTACACAAACATAGTCGAACCACATGTGGTGGGAGACACGCTGGCCCCGATGCTGCGGCTGGTCACCGCGAAAGGGAAGTACGGGCAGCACATCTCCAAGACCTTCCAACACATGGAATACACCCCCGTGCAGTCCAAACATTTCTCGACGGTGGAAATTGATATTAGGGACAACCCGTCGCATTTGAACGCGGTAAAGTGGTGCTGACACTTCACTTTCGATATCGGCGCGCTTTACACTTGCAATGACTGCCGTAGACAACCCCGCCATGTACCAATCTTACATCGACTATTACAAAAGGCAAGCCGACGGAGGTGGGCTACCTGTGTTTCGGGGTGCGGTGGTACAACGCGGTCACGGCTTGCTTGGCAGTTTCATGAAAATGGCACAGCCCTTGTTAAAGCCGGATGTGAAAGCGCTAGGTAAAACGGCGTTACATACCCGACCGAAAGTCATTTGTGACGTGTGGG
This sequence comes from Liolophura sinensis, assembly GCF_032854445.1. Lineage (NCBI taxonomy): Eukaryota > Metazoa > Mollusca > Polyplacophora > Chitonida > Chitonidae > Liolophura > Liolophura sinensis. The sequence goes on along the minus strand of NC_088301.1, from coordinate 57,095,614 downwards.
ACGAGGGAGTGCCGGTGAGCCAGGCTTTGAAACGACGAGCTCTGGAGGGGCGGGGGAAACAGCTGGTGGTAAAAGCCAGTCGCTACGCCCTGCGCAGGATGGGCGGGACGTCTATAAAACAGAAGACTCGACGCACCTCTTCCACTCGTCACCTACACACAGGACCCAGAAAACGTACCGCTCCCACGCGTCCTCACCTCCCCGTAGGGCCCAGAAGATGCACGCTCCCAAGCCAACCTAAACGCACCAAACCTCGCTCTGCACTGGATATTTTCATCTAACGCCATGGCTCTCCCCCACGCCGAGTGTTGTAGGTCGGTCAGCAGTGACTTTGATTTGTGGACCTTTCCTTCTGCCGACACCAGCGTTCGAGAAGGTCGCTGGAATGCCTACAGTCCCATTGCCAGCCTGAGCAATGTGTGACCCGTGGAATTTCTCATCACCAACGCGGACGGTGACACTTATTTGGACTTGGCCAACACCATGTTGTACGTGAAGGCGAAAATCCTCGACGGGGAGGCAGAGGTTATGGAGGACACCAAGAGTGTAGCTCCGACTAACCTTTGGCTGCATTCGCTGTGGTGAGGAGGCTCCCGAGTGGTGTTCAGCTGGGACATTTGAAAGCGTTGGTCAAAGGCCCTGCCAAGTACCCTATCCGCCGCGTGCTGACCAAGTATTTCTCAGTACCCAAAGGCCACACCCTCATCAACGAAAAAAACCTATTTCTGGGCAGTTTACCGACACGTTTAGTGGTGGGGTGTGTGAGCAACACGGCTTTTGATGGGAACTACGCTAAAACCCATTCCATTTCCAGCACTTGAACACAAACTTCGTCGCCTTGCATGTCGGCGGACGTCAAATTCCTGCCAAGCCCCTGATACCCGACTTTGAGACCGGGAATTTCATCAGAAGTACATGAACCTCTATACCAACACGGGGAAAGTGTTTCACGACGAGGGGAACGCCATCCTTCGCACCAAGTTCGCCGAAGGCAACACGCTGTTTTGTTTCGACTTGACCCCCAACCTCCACGACGAAACCTGGTCCAAAAAGGTGATTTGCGCCTGGAGATGCGGTTTGCCAAACCACTGCCGGAAACCATTAACTTGGTGTGCTACGCTGAATTCAGCATTATCATAGAAATAGACAAAAGCCGAAACGTGCTCTGTGACTTCGCCAGTTGAAACTTTAAAACAACATATACACAGTGCAACTGCGACGTGTGCAACAGACGGACGTGTTTACCCGTGCTGGGGGATGTCTACGCTCGAGACCACCTTCCTCACCCATTGACCGACACACCCTGGGCCTGCATCATCAACACAGACACGTGCCTCCGCCCGGGACAACATTGGGTAGCCGTCTTCATAGACATGTGGTCAGATCCACCCCATCTCCGCGGAAAATACTTTGATTCGTACGGACTCCCACCCTCCACACCGATATCACCGCTTGGCTCAACTGGAGGACACACCACTGGACATGGAATGATCGGCGGCTGCAGAGTCTGGACACGGCCGTGTGTGGACAATATTGCTTGATTTTCTTGACCTATCGGGCTCGAGGTCGCCCCATGGACGATATTGTACATACGTTGAACACGTCGTTCACGACATACGATACAACCCGTGGGCTGTAAAATAACGTTCTTTCCCATTTCCTGTTCGACATGCTATAAAATAAAAATGAATAAAGAGACAATGACACTCGCATACCGTGGTGTTTTGATTTTTTTTATTAGTCTTCAACGACAACACATTAGAAGGGGCATGGTTTATAATCGTCCCGTCAAACATCCAGGTAGGTGGTGTTCACACCGTCTGGCAGTACTTTCCGCTTTGCGTAGAAATAGGTAAAAGCGTCTTTCGTTTGGGTGTAGGAAAACATGCTGTTCCCTCTCAAACGCATCCCGCGGTTCTCACCACTCTCGCTTTGGTGATTGCGCAACACGGAGAGGTACAAATCCTTCTCCACGAACCGAGCGCTAACTCCTTTGCAGGAGACCTTGTCTTTACTGTCCGACTCCAGCCATAACACAAAATGACGATAGCATCACCAGTCCACTCGACTTTGAAGAGCCCCGGCGTACGTTTATCATAGTCGTAGTGGTCGCGTCGAGGTAATCATTTGTCCCGCTCCGCCTCGTACAGCTCAGGTTTGACTAGAGATTCCCAGTCCGGGTCAGACCAGGCCATGTACGCGGAGTCCATGTCCATCTCGCAGTACTGCCAGTCCGCCTTGTTTAAAAAAACGAGTCATGAAATCATAGTAAAACTTCAACATACGGAGTTTGGCATACTGGTACACCATACATACTATTTGCACGGTAGGTTGTAACGAATGGTTCTCCTGCTGCTCACCACTTGGAAGGTGTTGTTATCGATTGGATCAACGGTACAGCACCGTACACTCTCCAGTAACTTCCGCGTCTTCGTCAGGTCACAGATTTTCAAATCCACATGCCGGTCTTGGTTTGTCACGGTTTTGCCATAGCCTGAATTTCCCAACAACTTCATCGTTTCCCCGATAAGAGCCTTGGCAGGGTCGGCGTCCCCCTCTAGCTGGGCTTGGATGACCACTGGAGCAAGGGTGTGGCAAGCAGAATTTCCGTACCGAACATACTCCCGATCAGCATACGCCTGGAACCGGGCACGATGTGATTTACTTCCGCGAACTCCGCTATATGTTCTCCCGGCTCACATCGATGTTTTTACGGGTGGGTGTACATTCTGCAAAGTCGGTTTTGAGATGCTCCGGGTCGTGGATGTCGCATTCGACGAAGCCAAATCGTCGTGGCCTGGGTGATTCAGATGACAGCTGTGGTAGTGGTAATAGCAACCGTGGAACTGGAAGACGGTGGGACGTCCGTCGATGTGGGCAAACCCGTCTATGGGGAGTTGTCGATCACCGACCCGCTTCTCGGTATGTTTCAGCCGGTGGCGGATAGGTACCCCCAGCTGGTGCGACTGCCAGTCCAGCCATTTTTCAGCCAGACGCGTGGCGGTGCCGGAGGGGACGAACGTCTCCCTTCACGTTGCCATCGGATGTAGTGACCCGCCGGCATGGGTGAGGCAAGGCAGGCCAAGTACAACGCGTTTGCATCGAACCCAACGATCCGTTGACAGAGCTTACCTCCCCGTATACGGGTCACGCCTCGTTCGTGGTACCGATGAAAGATGATGCTTGGTCCACCCACGATGTTTTTCTTGAGGCAGTCGTGCATGTCTTTGTCCTTCTCACCAACGAGGGATAATACGGAGCGCAAATCATGAAACAAGTAGCGGAGGGTGAGCCCTGGTATGCCAATACAGTCTTTGAAGACGTCGACGTGTATGATTTGGTAGAACAACACCATCTTCGCCGCCTCCATGAAGGGGATCACGTCCAGGTTGTTATACTACCGCAGCAAGTTTTTAACGGTACGCATGCCGTGCTTCCTCCACATCTCCTGCAGGGTCTTATACTCGGCGTCCGTGCACGGCTGGTGGGTCAGATCGTTATCGAAAGCGTGTCGGGGTGGAAGTGTCGTTTCCTCCAGATAGGCGAGGGAGTCTATGTAGCTGTAACAAAATTTCCCTTTGGTGACGCGACAGTCGTAAGCTTTCACCCACTTGTCGTAAATGTAATTAGGGGCCAGGTAATTTCAAATGTCCAGAAATTTCAGCTGCGGCGTGCTGAGGGCCATGTGGTCTTGACGAGGTGGGGTAAAGCTGTTGCTTGATCAAGTTCAGGTCGTAGTTACCCGAGTTGAAGTCGAGGACGGGGAGCTGGTTGATATAGGCGACGAATTTGCCCCGCACCCGCTAAGTGTAAGACGGTTTGGTATCGTTGGAATCGAGGCGTTCGTCTAATTCGTCCAGGATGTAGGCATAACGCTCGGTGAGATAGGCGCTACTGGTCTCACTGATGGTATTAAAGTAAGCCATCATCTGCTCGACGATCGCCGGTAAAGATGAAGCACACGGGCTGGTCGTAGTCCGGTACATTGGAGTTCACGCTCACACTCATGGGGATGTGTTGGGACGTCCATTCCGTTGAGCCGGTCATTGCTTCGTCCACAGGGGCCACGTAAGCTTCGAAGTCGTAAAATGCTCGGTAAGGGCATCACCTTCCCGGAGTTAAATGCCCATGTCCGCCAACACTTCGAAAATAGTGGGTTGATTGTGGAATACACCCCCGGGTACTTTCGGCGAACGGCGTGGGTGCACGTTTGACCGTGCCGTTGCAATTTCCTTAGCGTATAAAAACTCTTAAAACACACTTTAACACATTCGGCTCCATCTCCGCCGCCTCCAGATACATGCTGTGGTAAAGGCGAGCCTGGTGTTCGTAGTTTTTGGGGTCGGCCTGGTCCAGGTGGACGGTTAGGAATCTAAACAAGCATAAATAGTCCCTGTAAGGTCCGTGAGCTCCCCCCCACCAACGTGTGCAGCCCCTTGTTCCCGGCCAAGTAAGGCGGCAACGCTATCCAACCCTCACCGATGGGTAAATGGAGAAGTTTGTGCACAAAAAACAACACGTTGGTGAGGAGGTCCACGACCCATTTCGTATGGGGCCGTTGTTTTTGTGCCCAGGCGAGTGGATCTTGGCTGGGGAGATGCTGGGTGAGAAGTTCACGCAGGTCAGCCCGACTCGCCACGCGGTACGGCGTTGTTGGTGCTTGGGTAATAATACCGCACCTGCCCCGTCTCCTTGTGGCGTAGGATATACCCGAAGCAATAGTTGACGGTGAAGGCGGTCGGCTGGTTCTCATAAATCGCGTCCAGATATGTGGGGATGACTCCCAGATCGCTAAGCCGGTATTTGTAACAGTCTTGTACCGGTTTGTCGCGATGAAAATAGGTCCGGATCGACCGCCAATGCTGCCGATACAACTCCCGCAAATCACTCTCACCGCTAGGTAAGAGATCATCGCGGGGTTGGGTTGGGTCATGTTGGAACTGGCTCGCCGGGATCCCCTACTTTTCTTTGAACGACTCCTCCGCCTCTAGACTTGCTCCACTCGAGCTGGCTTTGTTTGCGGTGGTGGTTGTGGTGGTGGGAAAAGCGGGTCTCTGCAACACAGAAGCGTGTCGAATAATAGCCTAAGTAGACTCTAGAGTTGAGGTTAACTACAGTATAGGTTACCTATAGTAGAGGGGTAACTATCGTAGTGTAGTGGCTAACTATCGTAGAGGTTAACTTCAGTAGAGGATAATTATACTATTGCATAGCTATACTATAGTGAAACTACACTTGGGGAATCTTGGGGAATAGTGCGGTCGGATAGCACGGTGACTGGGTGTAAATGGTCTGGGGCGTGTGATTCTGCGACACCTAAGGGACACTGTGTCAGCCAAAGTCCGTGAGGAAAGTCCGTGTGGGAGTGTCGGTTATCACATGAAGTTGGCTCCTGGGAAGCAGACCCTGTAGAGAATGTGGGGAACGGGGTATGCTTTAGGAATTAGAAGACCTCCGTACGCGGCAGGCTCTGGTGAGGGACGTCGAGGATCGGATTCGAGAACGGTCAAATACCTTGCAATGGTTTGTGATACAGGCTGTTTTAAACGCGCCAGATCAAGGCAGAGCATCGGGGGTGGGAGCAGCCGTGAGCAGGAGTCCTAACCCATTGAAAGACTCAGGCACAACAACACACGAACCGATCCCCACCAGAGACTACCACATCTGTTACGTGCGACCATTGAACTGTTGCCTCCTTCCATGCTGTCACGCAGGCATTTGTACTTATTGTGTCCAACGATTAGAACGACAGACCTGCCCGTTCTGTGATGTACCGTTTCATCGAGCAATGAGATTGTATTACTAACGTTATAATAATATGATAATATAATAATAAGAAGAAATGGTAAAATGATGGTAATTCCTCACCATTGTTATTCTCGTATTGGATTATTCTTGTATTGGATTATTCTTGTATTGTATTTTTTTTGTTCAAATATTGGCACATGTTTTGTATAAGGTAATCTTTTATTGGTAAACTAAAAAAAATTTTAAAACCCCCCAAAAAACACTAACGGGACAGGCGGCGCGTTTGCCGGAAATCTATATAGTTGGAGTGTGGAGTGTGGCAAGAAACATGGAGATGGTGAATGGGAGAACTAGGGAGGTGTGCGTGAAGGGTCATGCTCCCCGGGGAGAGATGTTGAAGACACGAGTTGAGCGTCCGTAGTGGTGCACCGACAAAGGTTGTGTTTTTTTCTAACGGGCCAGGCGGCGGGTTTGCCGGATCTGTATATAGTTGGGGGACGGCATACGTTGGTGCAAGAAGCATGGAGATGGTGGATGGTAGAACTCAGGGAGCTGTGTGTGAAGGGTCATGCTCCCCGGGGAAAAGGTGTTGAAGATACGAGCCGAGCGCCCGTAGTGGCGTGCCGATAAAGGTTGGTGGCTTTTTCTAAAGGGCCCGGCGGCAAAGTAGTATATCCTACGCAGTTTTCTCCGTTTTGAGGCGGGAGAAACTCGTTTTGAGGTGGAGAAACTAGCGGTGTGACGGCACTCCCAGCCAGGAGGTAGGGAGTGACGTCACACCTGTCGTCGTGCGTGTGTGACAGGTGTGACCTATGTACGTGGTTAGGTCACGGGGTTTTTCCGTCACGGCATGGGTGGTTAGTGTGGATGGATCAATCAGCGAGATGGGAGTAAAAACGGAGCAAAAACGTCGGCTTGTAAAGTTGAGTGGAACAGCTCCAAACAGCTCCCTGGCGCCAAAACGGACCAATGGATGAGCACCATTTGCACCAAAAACCGACCAATGGATCACACCAAAAACGGAGCAATCAGCGAGCTAGAACGGGTTATGTAAGTTTTGACGGACCAATCACCGTGTCGTTGAGTTCCGCGTGGATAGGATAAAAGTCGAAGACGACAACCAGCATCCTCACACTTTCCTGACGGCCTACCTGTCTGCTTACGATCCTACTGCCTGCCGAGAGAAGAGACCTGCTACAATGCTTACCTGACTGCCGAGATGAAACGCTCTACTACCATGAACCCCCTGCATGCTGCCATCAGGATGAAACGCTCAGCTTCTGTGCCTGCCCTGGTATCAACCATTGCCGAGCAGCAACAATCTCCCGAGAAGAAGAAGGTGTGTCTGTCATTAAACAGCGAGTTTCTTGCCAAATTGCAGCTCGCCCTCCTGGCTGTGGGTGTGGGGGTGACTGAGAGCTTCCTCGCCATGGCTTGCATGGCTCTTTCATCCTGCAACATGGCCTGGCCCAGCTCTGAACAAGTCAATCAAGCCTTTCCTGGAGTGCGCAGCCACACAGTGAACTCTGTCGACTTCATGCTGATCACAGCTGGTTCTAAGCTGGACTGATTGCTTGGCAGAAACTGCCTTTTGAATCATCATCCCACCTGCCTCCAATCTTTGGGTGTTCTACTTTGTATCTTCACCCTATCACACCAGTTCCTCACTAACTTCTTGTCTCTGCTGACAGTTAGAATTCCATGGAGGGTGACCAATCACGTCCACGTAGTCCTCTGGAGTAATGGTGAGCCGAAAACCGTTTGGTTCTGAAACGAACCTTAACGGGAGTCGTCTAGCTGCCTCTCTATGACGAGTTTGTACTTGACGTTTCAAGCCAATGGGTTCTCCTGGAAGGGGCTTCCTTTTCTGTACAGTATGTACACACCAGCTCAAGTAGCCGATGTCTGCAAATGACAACTCTTGCACTGCTGTGTGGCCTGTTCGTAAGTATATTACATATGAATCATATGAAAGTCGCACCGCTCTTCATCTGGTCCTTCTTGAAGCGGCACGACGACCTCTCTTCCAAACACCATCATGTTTGGGGATAATTTGTGCTTGAATGTTTAGATGCCCTGTATGCCAGCATGACCTGGGGCATGTACTCATTCCATCTCCTTTGTTCCATTTCATAATCCATTTCGTAAGCCCAGAGCTGACGAGAGCTATTAATTTTCCAACCAGACTCAAAATACCATAGTTAATGTATGCACGAAAAGTAATTCTGCGCGAAGGCAGTTGTGACGTCATGACGTCACAGAAATATTGAACATGTGTAGCCAATGTTTGCGTCATACCGTTGACGTTTTTGGAGCAATGCTGATGCCATATGCATGTTCTTGAGTGACAGTTCTAAAAACGGGCCGCCCTAAAGTTGAATATTCATTGGTTATTGCATATAGCAAAAACGTTCATAACAACGCGATTTTCCAGCCCAATTTGTCTTCTTTTACTTATATTTAAGCCTACAGCATGCTAAGCTACTTTATGAATTCAAGGCATATAAAAGTCCAAATACAGAAATTCTACGGTATTGTCTGTTTAAGAGAAAAGACCACCATTTCGTAAAATTATACTTGAAAATTCGTTTATCTATATCAGCTGCGGCTAAACCCATTTTGACGGATTTTTTATACGCCCGGCGTTAATGGCTTGGCTACAACTCCAGTGTTTTCATTTGTAAGTAGGTAACCATTTTGCCTACATATACTATTTATAGATATTGACTACAATTTAAGTTTTTGATGGATGCATAGATGACAATGTGTTCTGGGCTCACTTTTTTTCTTTTTCATGGTTGCCTGATATCTACTTTGATAGTTAGGTATAAAATTCCAGTGTCCCGTCTACAGCCCCAGTAGTTTTCCATGTTCAGTTATATTTTTCCGCTGACAACATAGATACGCAGATGACGAGGTGTTGCAACTCTCATTGTCAATAATTTGCATTATTGGCAGATTACTAGATAAAGAGGTGACGTTGGACATTTGTACATATAGATTTGTTGGTTACAAAAAAACTGCGGTGCATCTTTCACATTAAAATTCTATCAAATGAAGGAGAGTGAGTGCTTGGCGTTTAACGACGTACTTAACAATGTTTCAGTCATATGACCACAACGAGTCCTTCTTATAGTGTGTCTTCTTGCAGCAGGGCGAGTCCAAGCCGCCAAAGTGCTGCTGGCACTGGAATATCACGCCGAAGACACCAGACATATTATACTGACACCGGGCCAACCAGTCCTGTTTATTTGCTTAACCTCTCAATGCTGAGCGCCGAGCGAGGCAGCAACAAGTTCCATTTTAAAAGTCATTGGTGTTACTCGACCCAGGCTGAATCCTGGATCTCCGTCCTCGAGGCGGACGCTCTAACCACTATACCACCGAAGCGGTAGGAAGAGGGAGAAGAGAAAAAAATAACTAGCTAGCTCGATCACTAACTCAAACCCGGGCTCATTCCATGTTTTTCTCTGGTTTGAGCGGGAAGACCTGCCAACCTGGGTTGAATTTGTTCCACCCAGTGAATCAGCATGAGTTACATGTAGATACTGTTTATGAGAATGTTAATAAAGTAACACAGTAATAACATGTTTTTCAGTAGTATGTCTGAAGTTATGAAGCTACACTAAGCTTCATTCCTGCTGCTGCCCATTCCTGGGCTTGAACCGCTATATGAGGTTATACATAAGTTTAGACATATTTGATAATATTTATTTATTTGGTTGATGTTTTACGCTGCACTCACTTTATACTACGTATAATATTTCATTTATACAACGGCGGCCAGCATTATGGTGAGGAAGCCGGGCACAGCTGGGGAAAACCAACAACTATAGGCAGGCGGGGATTGAACTTGCAGGGATTGCATGGTGAGAGGCACCAGGGCCATTACGCTGCACTAGAGACCCTGGTGCTTGATAAGAAAATGCTGAGATACAAGGGCTCATTTGAACATAATGCATGGAGTGTAGGAAGGGAAAATATAGTAAAAAAGGGTTGGGGTTGACAGGAAGGGTAGGCTTTTTTATTACTGGATCTAGGTTTGATACTGCTTTCCTATCGCATTATGTTGGGCAAGGAACTGCAATCTTTCCAACAACCAACTGGCACTCTTCGTTAAGGTCTTTCTAGCACTCCCACTATTTGTTTTTTTCTCAGCTTTGGAATAACTATTTCTGAGTGCTGTGAACTTAGTTTTCACCCATCCTTCTGAAAATTGAATTTAAAAACAAGGAATAAAAGACATATGCAATTGCTTATCCAAAAGCAGAATCTACTGCAATCACTACTGTTGCAAACCAATTAATTGATTAATAGGAATTTAAAGCCGCCGTGAGCAATATGTCAATAATAATAGATTGGTAGGAGCATGGAGAGTTCAATTCTTAATGTAACCACGACCGTAGGTTGCTGACAGACCCGTAGGTTTTGGATTTAGGAATATAAGGATTGCCAGTATGACCAAGCTTGTTGGCTATTTACTCTTGTGCCGTCGTCCTCTTATCCCTGTCTCTAAATTCAGGCGATCTAACGTCATACAAACACGGATGGTCTAGTCATAATTCAACTAGCCTGTCCTCTAACGTAGCGTCTGTTATGAGGTCGTTAGGGACCGCCATGTTACAGATCATATGACCACGACGCGCCTGCTCATTCACGACTACTTGGAAAGAGATAGCTTTCGTTCGGCGCACACGGCTAGCCATCGTTCACGAATGACAGAAATTATCAAACACGTTAGATATTTGGCATAGAGTCAGGAAAGGCAAAAACTTAAAAGAAAAGTTGCCCCGCAGACGAGAGTTATGTGCTAAAGGCAAGTGTCACGAATGAATTTTCCTAGCTCTCGTCTGCGCCGGGCTTAAGTATGGAGGCAAGTGTGTGGTTAAACCGTTCTACACTTCCGTTTGACTTGGTCTCATACTTATGCTTCTAGTTTTGTGAATCTGTAAAAGATCACACATACCAAAAGATAAGATTCAAAATTTGTCCCTTGTTCCTGAATGGATCTGCCCAGGAGTTCCAAATCTGCAGAAAAGGTGTTTTTAACTAATGCCTTGGCAACTGTAGAGCTTTCTTGGTCTGGTAAAGCTACTGCTTCTGTCCATTTGGTGACAAGAACATAACGGTTCCCATATAGGTAACTGGCATAGGCCCTAGAATATCCACAGCTAGTCGTTCCATTGATTCTCCAACAAGATATCGTCCTAATGTTGCCCCGACCTAGATTTTGTGGTGTTTTCCGTGCTGTGCACATTTTGAGCCATATTCCTGGACATGTCCTCTCATGTACGGCCACTAAAATGACTGTGTAATTCTACCAAGCATTATGTCAGCTCCAAGATGCCCTGCTGAAGGTATATGATGGTAATATTTTATCACTGACTGACTCTTCAGGAACTATCGAATGTGGCATTATCCTGTCATTATTTACCCACCTTCTACATACGATACCATCCTTCACAACCAGTCTGTCCCCGAAGAGTCTTAAAGGTTGAGGGGAGGTGATACACTAATGACCAGTCAGGCCGCCTATCGCCAGATTCAACAGCCAGTAGCATGGGTCCAACACTATTATCCTTTAATTGATGCCGCCTTATATTATCAATTATCTCTGGTTTATCCTGGCTTCACGTTATAGCTCGGGCCTGATACATTGCGTGGTCAAAGAGTCGGTCCGTGTTCAAACCAGTCGCAGGAATAACTGAATCCTGTAGTTCCTGCTGTTTTGCACATACTTTACCTGGTATCATGGAAAGTGCATTGATCAGCGTTTGTATAGCTCCTGCACGATGCTTTACCTTTAGGTTATACCTCCCCAGTGTTTTTAACCATCGTGCTGGTTCTCCTGTGGGATGTTCAAGGCTTTTCATCCAGCTAACTGCAGCATTATCAGTCCTCAGTAAAATCTTCTATTTATAAACATAAGGATGGAAATGCTTCAGAGCCATAACGACAGCCAACAATTCCTTTCTAGTGACACAGTAAGACATCCCATGTTTATTGAAGGTATGACTCATGTAAGTTATCACTCTTTCACATCCGTCAAATTCCTGAGAAAGTACCGCGCCAACTGTTGTGTCACTACCGTCAGTGTCAAGAATAAAATCTTGACATCCAAACGGTATATTGGTGATCTACTGGCGTTAAATAACCCTCATATTGCTGAAGTGGTCAAGGAAATCTGCCCGCCTTCATTGGATTAAAAGGAGACAAGAGATAGTCCTGATGGTACATTTTACTTGGATCTATATCTGTACATAGACGGACAAGGTCTCCTTTCACGCCGCCTTTACGTCAAAAGGGATAATTTCAATTTTGATATTGTAAATTATCCTTATTTGGATAGCAATATACCAAAGGGCCCTGCATATGGCATGTACATATCATTTGGGAGCTAGTGTTAAACGTTGTTTTGGAAATGGATCTTGCGATTATCGACTTGGAACGCCCTTTACGGACTACGAATTGTATACGAATGTGGGACATGACGCTTATATTTCACCACCAGTCCAACAAGGTATGAGAGATTTTTCAGTTTCCAGCTTTAACCACTGATAATCAATCTTCCTTACATGTTTTAAGAGAAAATGTTGCCCAAGTATTCCAGGAACTGTTATGTCACATACTATAATACTGTGACGATAGACAGTTTTTCCCAATTGCAAGCACAACTCAGCAGAACCATAAAGTTCCAGTTTTCTCCGTTTGCACTGAGTAGGTTTTCAAGTTGTACTCTGAGTGTCATAGCTGACCCACTCTCAACCAATAATGGTGTGAGCTCTTCTGTCCCCTTTATTAAGGCTGTTACTAACATACCATTGTTCCATTTTCCTATTTCACTGTGTTGACCAACACACAATGTTACTCTCTTATTGTCCTGTTTTTCATATTCAGTGTTACTAACTTCACTTTCTAATACTATGTTTGATTCAGGACTCTCCTCACCCTTTTGCCCCTGGCCAACAAGGTTCATTAACTAGTGGCTGAGGGCCATTGCCTTTCCGCTGTGGGCATTCTCTACAGTCATGGTCAGGAAAATTACATATGTAAACTTCCTTGCCCACGTTTACAGGTCTCTTGTTGTTACTGTTATTAACATTGCCTTTAGACCTGTAACAATTGTTTCTAGCCCCACTCTCAAGTTTTTCCAGGCACTCTAACAATTCCTCCAGCCCAGTAATGCTACTGCCTTGAGGAACTGAATCGGCTGTCTGTGTAACCCTTAGAGTCCCAGTTTTCTTCTTATCCCTTTCACCTACAAGTGCTTCGTAACGTTCTATAACGTTGACAGCATCAGTTATGCTTCTACAACCCTTGTGGAAATATCGACACTTCATTTCGACAGATACACTTTTGTGGAGTTGATTTAAAGCTAAAGCCTCTTGAGCATAGACGTCTACATTAGCATATGCTTTCTGTGGACTGTGGATTTGTCGCAGGTCATCGCCCAGAGTTGAGATAGTTTCGTCTGGTTGACGTACCCTGCCTTCAAGTTTAGTGAGCCATTTATTCTGCTGACGACTACTACCGAAGCGTTCCTTTAGCATCCTGGTTAGTGCAGGGAAGTAACATTTCTCTTCTTCAGAAATACCAATAAAAAATGTCGTAGCTGGACCTCTTAAACTAGCTGCTAAGACTAGTACTTTCTCATGTAGTGTCCACAATCTCAAGAAAGGCTCAAGAAAGTGTGAGTAATATTCCTCACAGTTATGTTTACCATCATATGGAACTTGTTTTAGCTTGATAATTGCACTTCGCTCATTTTATCAGAGGAAAAATCCCCAAACCCATGAGCATGTGAATTTTTCCTTTTCACATGATGTGAGGCTTCAGGTGGAAAGTCTTTCCTTCTCCTATTACCTTGACCGAAGGCTGGACTGGATTCGTCACCATTTTCAGCAATATCAGGTAAGTCTGAGGCTATGGTAATCCTCCTATTGGTCATCAGAGTTGCAATTTTCTTCATCGGCCTGCTCAACAACTACATTTTGATTAATAATCACTTCTGGATGTGGACTGTCAGCCATATTAATTAGGCTTTATGGGTTAACACAGGGGAGTAACAGTTGGAAAACATACCCAGTTTCTTTAAGCCAGCAATATCCCTTTAGGGGGAGATATGAAGCAGGTATGAATGCCACTACACCCAAATCGTTCGCATCACAGGATACCAAGTTGTACAGGTGTCCCACTTCTGACACCATTGTAAACACCAATCACACTTTTACAGGTCATCAGTCATTTATAAGATGAAGTGTCGATAGTTAGATCCCAAACCAACACACTGATCAAGAACAAGATCAATTAACATAAGTCAGTATTGGCTGTAACACATACTTCTTTAATCTGGCACAAAGACATTGGCAGTCAATGTGGATTTGCCATATACTTCACTTTCGCTGACGTATCACCCATACATAACATGTGTTCTGATGTATTAGGCTTGGTATTGAGTGTGGTGGGAGATGACTCGAATTTCATAAACCCAACTCCCCATATTAAACCACGGTATTATATCTACATGTAATACCCAATCATCCATATATTTACCACTAAATATAGTGGTATTCACTAAAGGGTGTATTATTATATAGGTAGATGTTTACCGTTTGAAATGCTGTGTGTCATCCCCCAAATACTGGGAAGGCTCCATATTTATACTTCAAAGGCCTATGATCACGTGACCAAAGTTAACCAATCATGACATAGTTTTACCGATCCACCAGATTTAGAGAACTAATTTCCCAGAGAAAAATGCAGGAAACTGTAACCACAGAACTATATATAACAAGACTTTTTGTGCTTATGTGAGAGCGGTTTTCTTGAAGTTTAATAAGCACTAAATATTTACATTGAATAAGGAAAACTGACAAAAAGGGATCGAACGGTTGGGGTACGGCTATCCCCACTTCCACCTTACGCAGTGTCAAGTACAGACTGTAGTAAGAATTCTTTCGATCAGCATGACGAAAGCGATTTTGTGTACTTGTATATCCTGAAGAGCATTATTCCCAAACTAATAAAATTCCATAAAAGCACCTAATATTTACATTGGGAAAGAAACATAAACGCAGTTGAATGCCCTGCTACTCCCGAATCCAAGCACTGCGCTGGGAGCGTAGGGAAGTATCACGCAAAAATAGTCCTCAAACATTCCTTGCAAACAAAGTGAAAAATTATACTCAGCAATTCAACTGGAACATTTTACAACAATTCAGATCATGCTAAAACAACTAGTAACCTGAAAAATGAGCTGAGTTCTGAACCGAATATTAACATACACTCGCTCGTTGTAAACAGACAAAATGGCCACCACGGATGTGGAGAGAGTGAAGCCCACACAGACTTTACGCTTTTACACAGGATATACAAGATGTCAAGTCCTATAGAAGAGGTAACATGTCACTTAAGAATATTGTCCTTCAATGAACTGTGCAATAAATTAAGCAAAGACAAGCTGAATACTTTGTCACAGTCCCACACGTGAAATGTACAGATACAACGAGTACTTTCGAAAATTTGTAAAGTGAATTATAGATATCTACAAAAATATCGCAATGTTTTTTTACACATAATATTATTTTTTTATATTATGTATCGAACAAAGATGCTGTCTTGGCTTCCATTTTTTATTCCACTAGCATGCAGTGTTTTACTTATTCAGTTAAAAACAAAACACAATCAAAACACCGTGCCGTTGTACCCACAATATGCATGCATGGTCGGTCAATAAAACCCTAAAGCCGGAGACACACTAGGCGTATCTATTTGCTCGAACAGGCGTATGTATCAATATTCTACAAATTCGCCTACCCTGTCCTCGCCGGACTTCGCAAGCGATCTTGTCTGCCCCGAAATTCACTTGCATCAAACACGTCCGATACCAGCGAAAAAAATACGCTGGTATTACGTTGTGTGTCCGCTCTAGTGAATTTCGGCGATCGAGGCGACTGATGTTGACCAGTCAAACAGCACGAAATTCTCACGTGACTTGCAAAATTGCGGCATCCAGTGGGGAATAGAATGATTGCGTAGACAGTATGGTTGTTCTGTGGTCTGCACAACCCTGCCTCTTTGACGTTCAGTGACCAGATAATAGCAACCGTGTGCCTAAAGATATGGCTAATCAGGAAACAGCCACACAAATACATATACCAGGTAAAAACAAGTAGGCCTACAGCAGCGCCAAATAATTTTTTTCCTTTTTTTCATACACCGAGGCTGTGATCCTTTAAAAGTGTGTGTACATACTCATGCAAGTCTTACCTGTCAGTTCCCCTTTGTCACCTCTGTTAAATTCATAAGAGCATAAAATTCGTTTGAAATCGGGCAAATCCGCCATATTTTTGAATGCATCACTCCTTGCACCTCGGAAAACATGCAAACAAGGGAGATAACCAAACGGCAAGTTTACATGTCTGACACCACTTGCATGTTTGGTATAGAAATACAGATGATTTTTTCTCAGTCCGCACGAAGTGATTACTGTGATATATATAGATAATCATTACTGAGAGTAGAACATAACGCGTATATTATCGTATTCTTTTCCGGATATAATCTTCTTATTGCCAGTAGACTTTTACATTAATTTCACATCAACATGTAATGTTATATTCTGTATTTAAACGTAAATCTGCCATTTATAGCCGCATACGCGGCCACGCAGCTGAATACGATACGGCTGGCCCCTGCTGCCCTCATTTGTGGAGGTCAAATGTCAACAAGAGCAAATGCTCTAGTTTGATCCTCTGACGTGTGATTTGTAGATCTAATGTCAAGGGGACTGAAGCCAGCTAGCACGTGATAACAACAAAAGGACATTATAACTAGCATTAGAAGGAAGGGATAGTTTCGTATCCAGCTGCTCGACCTCTCATGCGCGCCGTATACATGGCGGCCATTTCGTAAATGAGAAGTGAGCGGAGATGCTGGATGCTGAAAATGGATGGATATATACCCTCGGAATGGTCGACATCTCTTGATGGTAAAAATTAGGTGCCCTAAGACCCTAATCATTGTAATTGAGTTATTGGGAGGGCTTAGTAGGGGTTAGTAATCAACTGTTTTCCGAAATTTTACAATTCATCTTACAAGGGTAAAAGGTATTTATCCATGACTACGCAAGCGTCAGTACAAATATAAAAACGCGTAGCGTAGTTATCCAGGACTACGCTAGGCCTGAATTATAATTCTTGCGATCCGTCGTTCCCGTCGTCTTGTGTGCCTGGCCTAAGAGACTGTGGGAGAGACGGGTAATAGCAAACCGCCTGTCCGAGTTGACAATATAATTATAGACGTACAGCATAGAGAGTAAGACCAAAGCATCAGTGTGATAGCTGGCAAATGGTCACACGTAATCGGTGAAATGGGCTACAGCCTCTTGTCAATTTACCTCAGTCAGGGTTTTATTCTCATTGTTCATAAATGCGTAAATAGTAGTAATTTACACGCCCCCAAGCACCATGGCTTAAACAGAATCCGTACCCTATGTTCTTCAGTGTTAGAGGCGAGACACTTCTTTGTCGCGCGAAGTACGGTCCCTTATCATTACAACCAAAGGCCACACATTGTGGCCTCCTGGTGGAGACATTTGGGAGTTCACAGCCACTTTCTCGATAATAACGTTTGATCAGTTAACTACTTTTTATAGAGATCAGATCAGGCTACCGATGTCCGCTCCTGTTAGAACATTCAGGTACACAGAAAATGCCTCGTATGACGAGGCATCCGGTGAGGAAACAAAATTGTCCCAGTATCGCAGGACTAGTCAGAGCACCTGGGTCGCCACGGGAAGCAAGGAACCCCATTGGTAGTCTCTCCTATCGGGTGAAATTTACGGGCGATCCGTCAATTCTGTATAGCAGGGGTCTCCAAGAGAAATTTTAATGGAACTCTGCAGACGAGCATATCACTAGAAACCATGAGCCAGAGAAACTTAAAAAAAAAAATCTTAAAAGTTTCAAGCTAACAATAAACAAGTGATGATGAGAGTATTTTTGTCTTGGTAACAAACTGATAGAAGCCAAACAGTTTATCATGTATATGAAAAATAACACAAAATTTCGGATGCTTTGTTCAAACTTTTTATGCAAATGAACTCCTTTGGCAGGTGATAGGGCGAGTGATTGATATAGCTCTATAGGGAGGGTGTTGGCCATGGTGCTGTGTCATGTAAGCTAGTTTTGACGTCTTAGTTCACAATTTTCAGTCGTATGATGAGTAAAGTGTGCTGCCATGTACGAATACGGTAACTTTCATTAAATTAACAGAAAAGACGACACAATATAACCTTAGCTATTTTGGTAGAAATGCACATAAAATCCACTTTTGATACGAAATTCTTACGAATCGATGGATGCGCCATGTTAAAGGAACCGCAGTCACGATGTTGCGTCGGTGGTACGCTAGGTACATATGTCTGAAAGGCATAGTAGGCGGTTTAGATACTGATTTCATTCGTTTAGAACATTCTTTGCGTTTTTTCCAACATTATTGAAAACTGTCCACTGGTCCTCTCTGTATCACTCCGTTCTAATTTCACACTTTCTTAGTTCTTTGGTGGTTTGTTTTAAACGTCGCTGTGGGAATTGGTCATGTGATAATTGACCCAAACATCCATTTTGGTTAACGGCACTTAAAGGAATGCCTGTTCCGCCATATTGTCAACTACATGAGTACAATTTTATTTGAAATACACCTCGATTATGCACCTTGGATCAGCCCTAGACATGCAACAAGAACATACTGTTTACATGGTATTAATTCAGTACCAAACAAATATTCCCTTGTCTCCACAGTTACTGTTATTCAATACGTTTGTGTGGTCTTACACGACGTTCGATGGGGATTACTTCAGTACCTCAAACACACTGATCTCGCTCCTGATGAACATCTCTGCAGCAGATGGGAAAGCCGAGCCCTGTACAACGAGTGGTCAAAGCCAGGATTTCTGATTGCCTCTACCCAGGAAAATGACCACATTAACCGTCTAATAAGTATACAATCTGCATGTAGGTATACGGATGCTGAGCAGTGCCATATAGCGTATAATTCCTGCTGTATTGTTGATGACAACAAAACTGTAGGACTTAACACTTTATTATAAGAATACATTCAGGACTGCAGCATGGAGAGTAAAACAAGAAGCGCGATTATAGTGTGGTACTTGGCAAATGGTCACTTGCACGTCACGCCGTCATTTTGTCAGTTTACATCAGAGTTTTAGTCCATCTGTCCGTGTAAATGCTTACCTAAAAAGCTTACCGGTGATCGTAACAGCCGTTTATTAAACGTAAATGACCTGGAATTAGTCAAAATGTTGGGCTATCACATTTAACAAACAATACCATGAAAACAGCGCGAAGAGAACAGGCCTGGGGAAGTCCGATTCAACTACTGCGATAGGAAAGACAGAGGTACTGACAACATTCGAAATTAAAGCGTTTGATAAGACTTGTGAGTTTTATAATCTGCTTTCCAGAACCATGGGCTTTCTGAGCCAAGGGAGACTACTTATGGTCCCTTGATAAATCAACTGACAAAGCACCGGAACACAGCTAGATGCCGACAAAGTAAAGACGACTACATTGAGAGTAAAACCAGAGTAGTGTGAAACGACAGTATGAAAAGTATGAAAGTTGGCAAATCGTCAGACGTATTACCAGTGAAATCCGACCTAGTGTCAGTTTACCCTCAGTCAGGGTTTTAACTCGACTGTTCATGTATATGCTTGAAATGTAGAAACGTATGCCCCTCTAGTACCTTGATCAGAATTAAGTAAAAAGGATGATGTTAGTTGCAATTTATTAGAGCAATTCGCGAAGAATTACTCAAAATGCTGTGTTTTCATCACATTTTATATACAGTCTCATTATACAGGGGGCCTGCGTGGCTCAGTCGGTTAAAGCGCTAGCGCAGCGT
This sequence comes from Liolophura sinensis, assembly GCF_032854445.1. NCBI lineage: Eukaryota > Metazoa > Mollusca > Polyplacophora > Chitonida > Chitonidae > Liolophura > Liolophura sinensis. The sequence continues at coordinate 57,075,940 of NC_088301.1, read as the reverse complement.
AATGACCCAGGAGTCTCTCACCAATGCGGTCGCTGTGAGTTCAAGTCCAGCTCATGCTGGCTTCCTCTCCGGCCGTACGTGAGAAGGTCTGTCAGCAACCTGCGGATGGTCGTGGGTTTCCCCCGGGCCATGCCCGGTTTCCACCCACCATAATGCTGGCCGCCGTCGTATAAGTGAAATATTCTTGAGTACGGCGTAAAACACCAATCAAAAAAAAAAAAAAAAAAAAAAATCATTATACAGACCGTGAGCCACATGAGCTAACGTTAAAGGAAACCTGAACATAAATGATTTTACGCCTGCCTCATGTAACCAAAGTACCCAGTATGTTTTGTTATACAGTTGACATCGAATTGAAAAATGATTAAGATGTACTGCATGAGATATCCTATTCTCCCTGTTGGTATGATACTTACCTTATTTAATACGCATGTATTTATACGAAAATTTTTGCTAAACGGCGCCTCGCTGATCGTTTTAAACGTCCTAACGTCGGTTATATCAGTACCAAGTACCGTTACTTTGAATTCTAAATTGGTCTTAAAGGACTCTCCAGATGGTACATTTTATCTGAATCTGTGTTTGTACAGAGACAAACGAATTCCTGTCACTTTACAAGATGATAGTTGTAATTTGGACATTGTGAATTATCCTGACTTAGATATCAATTGTTACGAGTCCGCAACAGTGAGCACAGATAACTATGACGCCTGTCTACATTAATGAAAATACTTTAATACTACAACAAACATAACACTCTACAACTCTACAACAAATATAACACCTAACACATTTCTACAATTACACCATGCTGTGTTGACCCAGACACTATAAATAGAGATTACTTAGCTGAAGAGCTAAAGTCCTAGTTTCAGAACGTCCCTTACATGCGGTTCCGGAGTAATCCGGAACAACAGGCGAAGTCCTGATACGAGATTCTAGGACCTTGCGCGACAATAGGCGAAGTCCTGATACAAGATCTTATGTCCGTACTCGAAAGTCCGGATAATGGATCAGATATGGTGGCAGCGTTGGGATGGTGGAAGTCCTCCAAATAATGGGCCAGATATGCTGGCAGCGGTGAGATGGTGGAAGTCCTCCAGATAATGGATCAGATATGGTGGCAGCGGTGGGAATGTGGAAGTCCTCCAGATAATGGGTCAGATATGGTGGCAGCGGTGGGAATGTGGAAGTCCTCCAGATAATGGGTCAGATGTGGTGGCGGTGGTAGGGTGGTGGAAGTCCTCCAGATAATAGATCAGATGGCCTAGACGGTCAATTATGAGAATCCTGGTACATACACAGATCTCAAGGGGGGCAGCCTTTAGTGTACAGTCCACGTAATCGACGGCAAGTCCAAAGCGGTGTCCGGTGCATACAAGTCCATCGTATTCCAATGCGAATACTACAGACTGTCAGTACCAGTAGTAAACGAAGCGATGGTCTGCTTCTCTTGATGTTCACTGTCTGGGTGGCCTGTCTAACTGGGTCACGGCTAGGTCAAGTCTAGGATTAGCCAATCATCCTGCCTTTGTAGATCACGAAAGGTTTGAAACCTTCTGAAGCCCTTGGGTCGACCCATGGTGTAAAGCTGTATGAAGCCCTCTGAAGCCCTTGAGTCGACCCGTTGTGTAAGGCTGCGTGAAGTCCTCTGATATGCAGGCTGGTTTATAGACGACTATAAATATTCCCTCAACTGTCACACAATGTATATCCAAGGGTATACCCCAAATTTTACAATGAGTATAATTCTCTTGTAAGTAAATATGGATAAAATGTCTGAAACTGTAGATGGTTGTGGGTTTCCCCCCGCCACTTGGCCCGGTTTCCTCCCACCATAATGCTGGCCGCCGTCGTATGAGTGAAATATTCCTGAGTGCGGCGTATTCTACTAATCAAATAAGTAAATAAATCCAGAATATCTGCTTCATAATTGTGTCTATTTCCGCTTAACCTGGAGCTTGGGACCCGTGTATTCATCGCATTAAATTACGTCGTCACGTTGAATAGTTGCAATGACAGCGCACCATAGATATTGGTTTCATTCATTTGTCTATAACATTCTTTGCGTCTTTCCATCATCTTTGAAAATTGTTGACGGCTTCCTGAGTTTCTACTTTATAATCTGTAGTTCTTTGGTGGTTTGTGTTGAATGTCGTTTTGAAAAGTGGCATTGCAATTAATGACCCGGAACGTTCATATTGGTTGACGGCTGGTATATTAATGTCTGTTTCGAATAGTTCGGGTTGGTACTTTGATGTCGGGAAATTAAAACCAGTTTAAGCATGATATCTGTAATATATTTCAGACAATCGTAAACGAATTTAGCCGTCATCCGATTACTTGCATTATTACTTTCTTAAACGTACTTTTAAAATTGTTAACCGATAAACTTAAGAAATCAGATGTCATGGAAAGACAAGAAGTGGGATAGTTTCCTCTGATTATAGTGGAAGCTCTAGGCTTACATGTAAATCATAAAATGTTGCCGCCACAAAGATCTGAGTTAATCATAATTTGAAACTATACAGTGGACCATGTTGCTTAATATCCCGAACACATCCCAATACACATACAGAAAATATACTTGTAAATATAAAATAATTAAAGACCTACAGCATGGAGACTAATACCAGAGCAGTGACGACAGTGTAACAGCTGGCAAATGGTCACACGTAACCGGTGAATTACAACCTCTTGTCAATTTGCCTCAGTCAGGGTTTTATTCCAATTGTTCGCATAAACGCATAAATACCAGCAATTTACACGCGCCCTTGCACCATGGTTTAAGCAGAGTTAGGTGAACAAATGATGTGCAGTGATGTCAATTGCAACGTATTAGACGTAACTTAACTGGAATTACTCAAAATGCTTTCATCACATTTAACACACAATCACATTAAAACAATGTAAAAGGACCAGGCCTCGGGGATGCTCAGTCCACCTGCAGAGTCCCGGTTTGAATACAGTATAATTCAAGACATACAGCAAGGAGAGTAAGGCTAGAGCAGCGACGACAGTGTGATAGCTGATAAATGGTCACACGTAACGGTGAAAGGCGGCCTTTTTTCAATTTACCTCAGTTAGGATTTTATTTTAACCGTTTGTGTAAATACATAAATAGTAGCAATTTACACGCCCCCTAACACTATGGCTTAAGCTAAGGCTGTTCTAAATACTATTCTGGTTTGCGATTTCGGATTTTACGAAGTCACACCTACATTCGGATTGGGTGAAATTAGACAACTAGGAAAGAAAACGCAAGAGGCCGTAAGATTTTGAGAGTAACTCTACTTAATATAATTAAAGACGTACAGCATACAGAGGAAAACCAGAGTAAACACAGTCTCTTGTCAATTTACCTCAATCATGATTTTATTCTGACTTCATGAAAATGCATAAATCGTAGTAACTTAAACAGACCCTAGTACAATGGCTTAAACAGAATTAGGTAAAAAGAATGCAGTGATTTCGTCATTGGTCTCATAAATTGTTTTGTTCTAGAGCAGACATACGATGCCAAATTGTTCAAGCTATACACGAAAAGTTGCATGGAATAAATCCCTTAGATATCGGATTTCACCCGTGACCAGCAATACGTGTGACCATTTGCCAACTATCGCATTGTTGTCTCCGCTCTGGTGTTGCTCTATGCCCTAAACAAGCTTATACACACCAAAGTAGTATAACCAGACAGCTCCTTTGCAGAGGTGGAACACTTCTTGATTGCATTGCTATAGTAAATTCCGAGGGCTGCACTGGAAAACATTTGTCAAAATTTAGACAAGTAGTCTTAAAGGTTACATCACAAACATCAACAATATTACGATGACTTACAGAGCTTTAGTTAAACTCAGTGTAGTACTAGTTTACAAATTATAAATTAAGCCTCAAATAAAATGGGTTTTGACTTTTCGAAACGGCTAACTATTATAATGCTACAGTTTTTGCTTACCATAACATTGTTGGTGATGTAGTCGTATATTCATCTGATTTCTTTCATTCGCCTATAGATCATTCCTTGCGTCGTTTCATCATTATGAAAAACTTTCGACTGCTTTTCTTTGCATGAATCCGTCCTAATTTCTTATTTATATAATTTCATTGTTCTTGTTGGTTTGTATTACATGTTGTTTTGGAAATTGATCTTGCAATTACCGATACGGAATGTTGCTTTTGGTTAACGTCTGGTATAGGCCTACGTGTGTCTGTTTTGACGCCTAGATGACAATTTTAAGTCTAGTCATCCTACATTTGGATTTAATCAAAGTTTCAACTTTCGTCTTAAAAATGGACGTGGAATCGGTCTCCATGACAAAGTTAATTAATAACTAATAACTTTATTTGCGCGTAGCCCGGTTGAACACTGCGCATTGCTGTGTTAAGTTTTTTTCGTGTGAGGTTTTCTCGTTCATCAAGTTAAAACCTGATTTTATGTAAGGCACCACTGTGTGGCCAACTCAACAATTTATACAAAAATTAACTGGATGATCAGGATGAGATACATATCATTGAATGCAGTCAAGTTGAATTTGCATGACTCGAGATTTCCTTGTATCAGTGACACGCAGGAGATTGTACTATTTTGCACATACAAAGAACATGGAATAAGGGAATGTAGTAGTTCTTACATTTTAGTGTTAATATTTCAGTTTGTATATATATATATATAATAGTTTGTTTTCAAAGGCGCGCTCTGGGCTATGTGGTGAATATTACTTCTATCATTTCGAATCTCTGTGTTGCTTTCTGTCAGTGGTATGCATTGAATTGTATTATTTTACGGAATGCATAGAAGCTGGTATGTACGACTGTAAGATGGTATCTATGACGAATGGACTGATATGTCCATAATCGGTGATAGGCGTTCATATCAACTCTTCGATCTTCGGCCGGAGGCGGAGGGGCCTTCGATTAGCGGGACAGGTCAGTAGCGAAAGTAACGATGGTTAGTCAGTGATGAACAACTCAGAAAGAATCGGTAACGACAGTTGATTGTGCCAAAGAACAAAGTCTGTGGAATGGGTCCGTAACGAGGCTGTGACACCCTACCATTAGCCGTTCAAGGCTGGACATTCACGGTCGGACCGTCTTTGTTACGATGGGATTCCCATGTCGTGCTCACATGGCCAAATCTTCGCTGGACAGCTTTATTCAGCCCTACTTTGCCTTCTGACACAGGTACTGTATATGCCCAGTCCTCTTTCCGAGGCTACTCGAGGAGGGTAATTAGAAATGACCGTTCCCTTTGTTGTACACACTGGAGAGAAGCATATGCCTTCAGGGCTGTTTCCACAGCCGCTGTTACTTAGCAGCCAAGCGTAATGGTGACTGGCCTGTGGTGAATGGGAGGTGATTGGAGTGAACTGCCTCGCCACCCTGTCGCTACTCCTTGTTGGGGGCCTACATTCCACAAAAAAGACTACCATTCGGGTGGGTTTCCACATGTACCGATATCTAAACAACACTCTGAAAGGGACAACTTTCCAAGCGATTTAGTGGGATCGTCCCTCTCACTCTTATCAGATGACCAGTCACGTCTCATCAGTGTCAAACATATGCACAAAAATTGACTGCTCGAGTATGAAATTTTTCGTCACAACTAAACTTTCGTTAACTCAAAGAAAAAACGGACTGGAATGTGGTTGGAACAATTTGTTTTTTTTATTATTATTATTATTGTTTTTAACGTAATGCATTAATTAATTGTAGTCAGTCCTTTTAAATTTGATTCAGGGGAAATGTATCGATGTTCCACAATACAGAAATATGCAGTGTTTATTGAGACATTTGAGAGTCAAATCTAGGCCTCAGACATTGCCAGTTACCAGAAACAATGGACGTTAAGCTCATATGCACAGTTTGTCGTTATTTATGTTCAACATGTTATATCCCGTCTGTTGTGAGATAACTTAAATCAACATCATTACTTCAACAAAAAATTGTGACCAGGTTATCCCATCAATTTGAAATATCCCCGTGATGCCTCCCAGGTGAAAAAATAGGACCTTGGCCCTCCAGGTAAGCTTGTTGTAAAACGCGACTAAGCTAGAGCGCCTGTAAGCAGAATAAGTCCACGTCAAATTTGTTCTTAACACGTGTAATGTTTTAAATCTCAGTGATGCTGTAGATAGATATTTAAAATGTATTTTTAAGTTTATTGCACAAGGACTATATTTTACGATACTGGAGGCATTTGTATAAGAACTATATTCACTGAATTTTAAATGGATTTGAGCTTAAAACTTGTCTTTCATGCATGTTCTGACCGTTTCGAAAATATCCGTCTATTTTGGTTTTAGATGTTCTCATGGCATTGGAAACCATGTACGGTCTCATCATTCAAACATTTTCTCGCCAGAATATTGCAGAAGTGGCGTTAAGCCATAATCATTCATTCGTTCATTTATTCAATTTGAAATAATATTGCACCATGGAGAGTAAAACCAGATTAGCAACGACAGTTTGTAGTTGGCAAAGGGATCCAGCATACAGCGTGTGCTGGTCTCGTGAAAGTTATTCCTGCAAAACTAGTGTAAATCACATTCCTTTGAATGCATTTATTCTAATTTTCTGAAATGTTACAAGAACTACAGTTCTCTTGTAAGTATGATCTACGATTAGAATATAACAGAAGAAAAGCAACCCCCGACTACTGAAGTCATCGCTAAGCACAATACTCGAGGTTATTTTCCTTCTGTTTTATGCAAAAGGCTACTTCAATTTACTTGACACAGATGTAACATTCTAATCTGTTGTATATTTTTACATGATGTTTGTTGAACGTTGTTTTGGATGCTGATAATGCAATTATATGGACACGGATTGACGGTTTGAAATTAATAATGCATCCACTCCTATGGGGCTAACAAAAATGATTGTAGAACTTATTCTATTTACATCCCATAATGAAGTGTCCGTAGACCAGGATTAAATTTTTAGATTCATTTTTCCTTAAACAAATATGAAAGATATAAAGATGGATGCCAAACAATGAATGCTTAGCATATATGTTGGGATTTTTGTACTGAATTTAAGTCCTCGTAATAAAAATACCTTGTGATCTTAGCAGTGTTAAACCGTTACCTAAGTAAACTACCATGCACTCTCAAGTACAAAACTCCTCTCTGTTATAAGCACGTTATCGAAACGGCACATCTTGGATCATGTCGTACTTGAACTGTGATTTGGATATTTCGCTTATTATTGTAGAGACATATGTTTCCCCGGTCGCGCTGCTTTGATAAACGTGAGAACGGCCTAAAATACCAATTAAATAAGTAATAAAATATTTTAATAAAATTACATTATATGTGACAAAGGAAGGTTCGTGTGATGTAATTGCGTATTCAGAAAATGGTCAGTATTGGTATCTCGACTATATGACTTACATGACTGCAACTTACATTTTACTACTACCAATTCAGCAAACGTTCTACTTTTGTTAGATTTTGTCTAAAGGCATGCATTCCATTTTTACACTCTGTGTCTGGTGTTTAAAGGGTATTAAATTCCAAAAAGCACTACGACAACTCTATTTTTGCTGTCTTTTACAATGGGTGTAATTCGCTTGTGATATAATGTAGAAGATTTTATAGCCTTTGGCACTAACTGAGTCTCATTCCGCTAGGGACCTGCTCATGGTATTGAGTAAAATAGTCACGTTGGACATAGGAACAGTCAGTCATAGGGCAACCAAGGTACATAATATTTATTAACAGTGTATAGTTTATCATGGTTTACGATTTGGATACCAACTGAATATAGAACTACAGCAGGGAGAGCAAAACCAAGACTGTTGCTCGACTCGCCACTCGGGAAGTTTACAATCAACGTAGGCGTAAAATAGCTTTGTGGATCGGGCCCCTGATTTTTTATAAATTTTAGTTCCCAGTTAGTTCATGTTGAACCTTGTTTTGTAAACTCGTCTTACGAATATTGATTATGGAACGTCCATTATGGTTGTCGAATGGTGTACCAATGTTTCTTTAAATTGCTGAAGTTTGTTACTGCGTTCAGGATATCTGGCGATCTGTGTCATACTTGTATCCAATTCCGCTTAATCCGGAGATTAGGGCAGCATAAGGATTCATGTTCATTACATCAACACCGTGCCTATACCAACAGTTGCAATCAAAGGGCGCCTGAGAAAGCTTTATTTCTATTCAGACTTTCAGTCATTGCTGTAGGTGGGATGGGCGCATAAATTATTATTTTAGCATTTACATGAACAGTTACGTTAAAACCCTAGCAGCCCCCAGATCAGAGAAATTGACGAGAGGTGGATTTCATCGTGACATTTTCCTAACTATCGTACTGTCGTCGCTACTCTGTTGGAATCCTTTATGCCGGAAAGTGGGTGCCCAGTAGCGATTCGGGCCGAAGCTAGATTGCCAATGTTTTATCAGTTTCAGCCTTCATAGCTAAGGCAGGAATGAACGATAGACTACACGGTTTATAGGCCCGAATTACTCCAGTCAGGAAAGACACCCCATTATTCAATCACTATGAGTTGGGAACTTGATGTGAATGTCATGCCTAAAACATACTTGTGTTCCTTGGAGCAGTGGAAACTGATTGTTTCTCTTTTACATGTTAACAGGTTTATTTACTCTTTACTTGTATATAATTCTTTCTTATATATTTCTTTGAGACCCGCTGTTTTTGGCTCGTTTGGAAAGTGGTGATTTTATCCAGGACTTCACGGTTTATGACCGGTGAGGGAATGTCGAATTTAACACTTAGACTCATTGATACCAGACAGACATGCCTTCCTTTAGATATATTACGGCCCGTTTATTCCAAGTTAAGTAAACTGGCAAAAGTTGAAAGTGATCTGGCCAAGTTTGCACGAGACAATGGCTGAAATCTAAAACGAGGTTTCACATTTTTCAAAGTCGGTCATTGGAATACCACAAGTACACCACGGAGGGGCGATCCATGTTGATAATGGCAAGACCCACTTCTAAAACAACCAATGCCACCAATTCCCCGCAAAATGATACAAGAAAAGAAATAAAACTGGTTGCACGCAAGAGTGTGATGCAAGCATTCCAGGCATGACGTCCGATTCAGATTTTAATCTCATTTAGTTTGTGAATAATTTCCATGAGGAATAGACACATAGGTATCTGAATAGAGGTGAAACAAGCGCTTTATTGATGCAATAGACTGAATGTTTATACATCCCTTTTGCAAAACAAAACGGGTGTATAAACAGGGTCGAATGACGATAACGACGATAATTTCGACAATTTTCTTGGTCTTGTTAAATGTGATGACAACACAGCATTTTTGAGTAATAATAAACCAGTAATAAATTTCAGATAACATCACTTCATTTTTCACTCACTTCTTAGGACATGCTAATAAAGGATGTGTAATTTGCTGATATTCAAGCATTTACAGTTAGAATAAAATCCCATAACTGAGGAAAATTGGTTGGAGGCCTTATTTCTTTCGGGTACATGTGCCTTCGCTGTTCGTGTTCTACTGTATGTGCTGTAAATCTGCTGTACATTTCTGGAACTTGACGTCCATTTTTGCTGTTTGATACAGTTGTCTTCCTTAGTTAGAAAATGTAGTGTATTTCTCTATATGGAGCTTTCCTTATTCTTTTCTTTTTGCTGTAATTCGAATCACATGGACTGAAATATTTTGGAAATCCTATAAAACTCAATGTTGCCGTCATTCGAAGAGTTCAAACAAATGTATCAACGCATAAACCAAGAACTTGTTTTACCAACTTACCACATCGTTTCAAACAACGTAAAAAAAATGAAGGCTTACATCGGTGTGTTTACAGTCTAGTTAACTGTTCGACGTTAAGTTTAACTATGTGGAAAGCTGTATAAAACACATTCTATATTACAGTATCAACAAAGTAATAATCAGTAAGAAAAATAATTCGTGGAAAAGGTATACAGTAAGATTGGAAATATTTATTTTGTTTTGTGGTCAAATGGCTCTAATCTGAATTCTGCAGCCATCGAAGGGCCGTTTTATATCGATATCACCATTTACAAATAATCGTATATCGGGGTTACCGGACAGGACGGTAACGAGCAAATATAGTCTTATACTGCATAAGACTGCTAGCTGTGCATGACCACGAATAAATAATTCTCAATATGTTATAAACTTCAATATGTACAAAAAACACTGCGTAGCGCACTTTGTCTACCAGTACAATCCTCCAACATTCATCCCGTGGTAGTGCATAAGACACATCAGCTCGGTCCTCATGGAGAGTCCATACATTTTAATCCTTCAAAAACATGATTTGTTTTTGACCAAGCCTGGGATATTAGTACACATAACTACCAAATATGTACTTATACAGGCTATATATTTTTTTCAAGAAACATTTTTTCAATGGCTGTGCCGATGCTCCTTCGTTTGGACACTGTGCAATTATTTCCCTTCCATTCAACGCCAAACTAAGTAGACCGATACGAATCTGTTCCTACCAGAATACAGCTGGTACATCGGACATTTTTAAATACACACTTTGTAACACAATCATATAATGCCCACTAAGGAATTACAAGTTTACAAAGGGGTAGTATAGATCCAGCCTTTAGTTTGTAGCGTTTAACAGGATTATAATCTGGCTGAAATGGACAGCCTGCTTGCAAACTCAAACCCCCAGCTAAAAGTTAGACGTTTGCAACAGTATCATTCCCCATGCCTCTCACTGACAACAAACCAACACAGGTGTATGAACTGTACAAATGCAAGTCCTCTAAGAACTGGGTGAGAGTGCTCAGTGCTATCAGGTAAATTGGTGTCCGCCTACGTATGCACATATTGATGATCACCACCTGTCTCTGAGAGCCAGTCGAGAGCTACTTTCATATAGTACTCATCGTGCTACCTCACCCCATCTCTAGTATATACGCTGTTGCTCTGCGTCCCCTCTAGTATATACGCCGTTGCTCTGCGTCCCCTCTAGTATATATGCCGTTGCTCTGCGTCCCCTCTAGTATATATGCCTGTGCTGAGTGCAGTCAAAACTGTACAGACGACATCCCCGCCTTGGAGGAAAAGCACTCTGAACACAATGGTATCTTGAAGATTTTCAAGTGAATAACGCACTCTGATGATCTGTGTTGTAACAAATCAGATTGGCCTAGCACTCGAGCGTTCCAGTCGTCAGCTCGCCTGGAGGTTTCCTGATGTCTTCTTATACCCGTTGTGAAGATTATGCTTAATTTGGGGGGTCAAATCTGGGCTAAGACGACCGACCGAATAACTCTCTGGCATACGCGGGCCCTGAACTGGAGTCGGTCTCTGTAACCTCTTACTTCTCTCTACCGACTTAGCTCCCCTTACATAATACCAATATGATGACGAAGTCCTCCGAACATCTTCTGACCTTTCCCTACTTACAAGTATGTACATCTTCTATGTGTTCACAAACGTCACACTGTACGAAACAACACCAATGAAATTTACAGTGACACCTCTCCTTAACTTTTCTTTTAAAGGTGTTGTAGCCACGGCCACAACACATAAGCTTACACCCGTCCATTCCGGGAGATGACTTCTTACACTCCCTTCCTTTTGTACCAAATGACCCTGTGACCTTATTTGGATCGCAGTAATCTGGGGAGTCTTCCAAGTATATAAGGTCTTCTTTTGTTGGTTTGTTATATTTGGAGTTTTCGGACTTAAGCTGTGTTCCTCTTTTGTTGAAAACCACTTTTGTGGCACCGTCGTATTTATCCTTTAGTCGATCTCCCACTGTCCTGAACTCCGGCAACTGTCTCCAGCACGTTTTAAGGCTACAAGAACCCGACACACCGTGACATTTACACGCTACCTTCGAGTATCTGTAAACTGCCTGAAAGAAAACAAAAATAAAATGGTTAACACGATGTGTTGAAAATAAGCAAAACCACACGCCTACTTGGCGGAATTTGCGAAAACTGAGGAAACGACTTTGTTTACAAGTATTAATGACATCAAGGCATTTGAATATAGCATAATCTCGCTTTTAATCTCAAGTACCAATAATAGATTCAAAGTTTCAGGCTTGTGAAAAAAGGCAGCGATTTTGGACAACATGGAAATGGACAACAGGCAGTATTCATCCTCGACATAACACCACACAGAGGTGTTCTAGAAGCTTCCATTAAGCTACGGGTTTGTTATTTGCATGAACAGTTACAGGAAACCCTAACGGGGTAAACTAATAAGGGTTGGCATTTTACTGGCATATTGACCACTTGCCAACTACATGTATCTGGTTTTCCTATGGGTTAGTCTTTTATATTGTTAAATTCATATTAATTGCTTTCTTTATTGCACTTCAACGTAAGATGTATATAAAGATTTGATCTATACATTTGCCATGAATACGTTTAGCTTCTTACTAGACATACAACCATTTACTCTCATTCCTAATTTATCCCTGCTCGGTTCAATATTATACTAAACGTTTTGGATGAGTGTGCGGCTTTTACCGAGTGCTCACACACTGCACATCTATAAAACCACACTCTGTGCCCTAAGACTGTCAATGTGTAGTCTCCTCGTGCTAACGACAAACGCACGTCACATAAACACAGGGGAAATAACTGTGTGCTAAATACCTTTACGCTTAATTACATTTCTGAAGCTTTATCAGGGGTCCACTCTGAACCTATAATAAATTCTTTTTTTCTTATTTCATGCTGAAGTGTACGTCTGGATTAGTCACGGCGCAATTACATAAGTAACTAACTGAAAAGCCTTTGTGAATTGCTCTTTGATGTAGAAACTTCGACGGTACGCGATGCGCAGTCGTCGCCAAGTACTGACTGACCCTGTCTGGGTTAAGCTAGTTAAGAGTTTTGCAAGGATAGGTTTATTGTAGCTAGATTTATTCGTCCATTTTTTACACTCAATGTTGTGTTTTTGAATTGAGCTTGAACTAGATCGTTCAAAGGGATTGTACAGCAAATAAACCTGACGACAAATTTCTCGTCTGATAATAAGATTTCTGAAAACATTAAGCTGTTTTAAAACATTGCGAACAGTTCCATGATTTGGGTTATGTTTTAGTGCTGTGCGCTCTGGAAGGTAAGGTACAATTTGACTCTATTTATAGACTGCTCGGTGCTTCGCTAGTTTCTGTTATCTACCATGCGTCTTTTCATACTTCCTTTTCCTGATTTGTTGCTTTCTCACCTTAGGTTACAGTGCCTTGTAAATAATGCACGCTTCACAAGTCGAGAAGAAGTGCGCGTCACAACGTTAGCGATTCAGATACGTGCAAACGCCAACGAATTTAGATGGTTGGTTTGATAAGTTTTTCGTCTGATTCAGTCAAAGCCGTCTCTGTTCATGGTTAACATTATTTCCGCTGCCAGGCTCAATGCTTGAAGAATTCAATGCTGCTGTTGCCATCACCATGTGTTGAAAACATATCTCCACGTTTGTAAAGCTATGACATATCGCGTGTGCAATAAGTACATAGTGTCCTGTAGTCACAACCAACACATCCAGCTTGACTAGCCTGATGTGAGCACAAAGCTTTTTTCATCACATTCAACTTTTAACTGTGACATTCAATGAGCCCCCTCAACCTTTCAACAACAAGAAAAACTTGCTTTTAAAACTAAGTCCGACGTTAAGAAAGTCAGTTTTAAGAAGTACAGAAGACGTCGACAAATGTTCACAAGATTTTCGTGACGGAGGTGCAAAAACTGTTACTGGTCGACTCTTCTTGAATTTTTATGGGTGACCTGCTAAAATCCCCTCTGCCCCTCCTAAAGCTTCACTAAACCCTTCCCGGTCCAAACGGCCTTTGCCATAGCCGGAAGGTCAACTTCTCGCTGAAGGGGAGATCAAACGGTGGAGCTTCAATTCAACGACACGTCCTGTGAAGAGGGCCCAGGGAAAAGCTTGAGATCATCTTTAATATTCCGTTAAACTAGTTAAAATGGTGCACTCATTAAATCCACGTTGGTTGAGTGGTCGGAAACCTGCTGCCTGATTGTCTTTGGGCGTTGTTAGGGCCACTGAACACGTGTCTCATCTCCAGCGCCCCTTATCATACCCCGGATCATCAAAGACCTGCTTGAGACATCAAAGCCCCATTCACTCTCACTGCGCGATCTGAGCAGATCGGGCTAATTTATTGAGCGCGATAAAACCCGCTTTATGAATAAAAAATATCAGATCAATATCATTCGCTTCCAGAGATATGCGTGGTTTAACTAGGAAAGCTTGATCTTGACAAGGCAATAAATAAAAAACCTATAAAAAGCTTTATAAATTCCTCGTTCATCATAGATCTATGAAAGAAAATGACTAGAAAAGTCCAATTTGGTCAATCCGATGTATAACTAACACTCGCATAATATAACGAGACGGACAGAGGTAAACGATAACCCTTTTGAAAGCGGGCTCTTCTACAACAGCTTCCAATACTGAACTGCGTCACGATCAAGTTCAAAACACGTGAATAGTATATTTATCCTTGTTTGGTACATGCTTTTTACAAGTTACAAACCACAGGGAGGTGCACCTAAGGCACAGCTGCGAGATCCCAAACAGTGATAATATTTCTTACACGTTCTAGCATGCCACTGAACTTCGGCCAGTCAAATGCCTGAAATGCGAGAAGTAGTTAAGTATTATTACCTTATTGTGAGAATATACCGTGTTTCTACATCCAGCCAAAACTGAATGTACACAACGGACATAAACTCGCTTTAACTTTATACTGATGCCTATGATTACTTGTTGGGCTTTGCAAACATGACTACAGATAGTCTTTGGTTTGGAAAGAAACTTGCGCGAAGACTAAAGCCACATATATCCCTGACTCTCTTTTAGTGTTTGTTTTAAAGGCATTGTTAAGATGTTCGCCAATCCAGAAAGTCGCGGAATGCGTGGGGTAATGAGTTTACAGTTCTAATGGCAGAAGCTGCCAACTACGACCTCCGCTACCCCGGGACTTTGTAATGCATACCTTACTTATTCCGTTTCGTGATGTTGTTAACCAACTGTCATCTTAATCAACTTTCTGACGGAGAATGAAACCCAAAACCTTGGCTTAAAGAGGCGTTTCACATCAAATTCACGCCACCTACAAGTGTGCTTACCTCTTTTACTTACCCCCTCCCAACTGACATGAACTAACTCTATACGCTGAGGGCTTTGCCAAATATTGTAATAGCTTTGTGAGAGATTTGATACCGTCGGAAGCCTGAGTTGTATGACTTTCTATTAAATGTTATCAGTTATTTTTTCGATTTTCGAGGCTTTCATCTAGATTACAGCCAGGATGTGTTGTCTAATATAATATTTCTAACTTGCTTTTCCATTTGGCGCTGAGTTAATGCCCTGGCCTTCTCTGTTCTAAATCTTACAGCTATCTGCTTTAGAAAGAGTTGGTGCAGTATATACGTGGTCAGCTGCCAGGTTGCTGCGGTCAGTTCATGTGGCTCACACAATGGTTTTAATGACCCTAAGATGGAAATATCAAAGCACTGTCACCGAAGTAATCAAAATAAACTTCCACGAATGAAGCAGAGTTCCGTACCAGGAGGCCCCTGGTTTTAAAACGCCCAATACAACCCTTCCCTTAAACCGGAGGGTCATTGTCTCCGGACGACTTCTCGCTCACTGGACCTTTTAACTTCTTGACCATAGTTCCCCATACAATTAGCCAGCGTGGTTATCCACTATGACCTTTCATAAACATTGTAAAAATTTTACAAATTGCTCAGCGTTTTCTTGATAAGGAGATAAGGGTATGTCGGTGTTTTTCCCTTCATGAGACTAGTAGCAGCCACTCGTGTAATATTTTTGTGGCCGTACAGTCAGTTCCACGTCACGCCGCTCGAATAATGTTCAGATGCTGACGATATCTCAAGCTCCATTACAAATTTTTGTTGAAGTATATATCTGATAGGCGTATCCCTTGCATGCACATAGCTGGGAAACATAAGAAAAGTGGTCATTGGGTTAGGCCCCTTGTGATTCCTTCTCACAAAAGAATATGGACATAGGTGTAAATATATTTATCTAGCGGTATTCTGCTGTCCAGCTCTCTGACACTCTTGTCTGTAGTGTATAGGACACGACTGCCTGATCAAGGACAATGGCTATTCAATGTCCAGCTAACTCACAGACATCAATGAGCCCATGAGAACTCGAGCACGTTTTGCAGTGAAAAGATGACAAGTTAAAATCGCCATTAACGATGCTCGAACAAGCTGTGTAAAGTGACTTGTAGATTTATGACCACGAGGAACGAGTAGTCAAGACAGGTTCTACTTTCAGACAGGCCGAGGACTACTAGCCTGACTTCTGCCCGAAAGACAGCCATATGCAGCACTGTAATATGTTTAACAATTTGATCCTTTAAGGTTAAAATCTCCCGCAGATTTACATGTTCAGCATATATTCGGAAAAGAATTTCTGGTCTAACAACTGGAGAAAAAACAACTTGTAAGATGAAAATCTGGCGTGCTACAGAAAATATGTCACTATTTGGGGGAAATGCATCGGGAAGTTCTGAAGTGCAATACACGTATAAAAGAATACGCTTGGGGAAAGCTACTCGATAAATAAATCAATTAAGAGTGTGGGTTGGCACCTTTAATTAGCCTTTCACTCACCAAGGAGTCTGATAGAGGAGGGATTTATGGACATGCCTCTTAACCCCAGCCGCAATACCACACCTCTATTAGTAGCTGATTATCGTGGCTGCGATTCCTGGCGGGGCCAACTCCGCAAGATCGACGTATATAACAAAGAGCCCTGTATCATCGTAATTGCAGGAATGGTGACGGTTACACACTTTTTGGTCGACCAGCGAAAATCAGGGCCGTATTATCTGCTGCCATACCGTGGGGAGCAGCCGAAAATTATCAGTAACTTCCCTGATGCGAGCAAAGTATCTGAGAAATGGCACATGAAATGGGGAACCGGAATAAGGTCGGGCTTCACAATCGAGGGAAGATTATCGTATGGGTTAATTGCCAAGTATCTGTAACCATGTCAACTTTGTGCGTTGACCACTCCCAGATGACACCCCCCCCCCCCCAAAAAAAAAGCATTGTGCGTACAGGTGTCTCGTAACAGACTTAGAATGCACAGACAGAAAAGCCGTGAATTGACAGCAGAAAGAAAAAACTGAGAAAAATGATCACGCCAATCGAAGCTGAAGATCTAGCAGAGATCGAGACAAGGAAACGCCCTAAGTTACAATCGGCTTAATTTTCGAGGGTTAACTGATGTTGACGGGACGCTGAATGATTGGAATTGAATGAGCAGAGCTCGCTGTATGCCGACAAAACACAGACTGCCTTCAGCTGACACGTATCTTGCGTAACGTAGCAGAGTTGATGTTGTAAACTGTCAGATAAGTAACGAGGTTTGGCCACATAGGTACGCCGAGCAGACGATATGTCAAAGATTGTCAGCTAACTCAGCGGAGTATGAACAGCAAGTATTACAGGGTTCATGAACGACATACTTAGAGCTTGTTAAATTCTCTGCCCCATGTCATTAATAAAGCCGGAGATTGTGCATGGCTCGAGCTATGACAGTGCCTCCCCACTCGTTACAAGTTACACGTTACAGCCACCAAAACTACCTGCCAGACACAGATTGGGAACCGGCTGCGTTGGAGAATGCTCTATTTGTACGTAAACCATATACGCTGTCAAAACGAGCAACTGACGAACTTCACCAGGAATGGATATGGAACGTATAATAAAAGCAAATTAACTGTTGCGAGCAATGGGAACAAAGGGACGATAACAATGATATATTACTGGTTAAAAACTCAGATTTGGATTTTGTTCGAAGCAGCTGAAAAGAAATAAAACCCCCGGTCAGTCAATTACCTCTGTTCACCTTTGAGACACTGATATAAAACGTCACATTTATCAACTAACCAAGTGGGTGGATGAAAGTTTCATGCAGGTGGACATGTACAGAATGTAATGGATCTCATAAACATGGTGACAGATAAGACATAATAATGGGAAAGACTCAGTTTCAAGGGGTCGAATAAAAACAAGCAAAAGAAACATGTCTGGAGGAATTTTTACAAATTGAATGAGAAAAACCGGATAGTCTGTTTTCCGTGGAGTCACGTGTGAAGCTTGTTTTATATGCTGCTGTGTGTGCTATCAATGAAAAGTAGCCCCAGGCCATTGCGTATAGAGACAATGAACACGAATTTAGACTTCCTCGTGGCCGGTTTCTAGCCATGATATGTGATGATGTGAACCATCCACACACATTTATTAAACGCTTCAACACAGACCAACCATTACACAAAAGTCAGTGCAAGTTGTCTCAATTAATACAAGGCACGCGGGAAGCTTTATGTACGTGTAAATCATGGGGAAAAGATGCTTTTCCTGTGCATACGTACAGCTGTTCAACGTATGGCAACATCACAACACTAATTCCGCGCTAGTAGTACCTCCAATAAGTAAATTGTCAGATTAAAAATAAACATTGAGTACTAGCATTGAGCATTCTCTGAAGAATGGTCAGCGACATTTTTTACATGATAGCCCTAAGTTAGTAGAGGTAGGCACACAAGTAAAGTGATACAGAAATAAGGCTTTCAAAAGAGCGGGGTAATAAATCAATGATAGCCTGCCATCCGTAAACTTAATATGAAGCTCCTGTCTGCCTTCTCTGACACCTTTTATGTTTGCCCACGGCCATGTGCACAAAACAATTTCACTTTTACGACATGTCTTTTTTGCTAGGGTCAATTTTCTGACCTTTCACAGAAAAGCTATTAATTGATGGTTTTGGGGGACAGAGGAAGACGAATTGTCTAGTAAAGTCATTCAAACCCGCCCTGACATATGTAGGAGACATACATCCTATTCTGCATTAATTGCTGAGGTCAACGATGTGAAAAGCATGCATACCTCAAAGATAAGGGAATGTCCCATTTGACTTGACTACATTATATTAGTGTTCTCACGGCAAATTATTTACAGGTAAACAGTCCTGATAGGCGTTACATCTGCTGAAAGACGCCACACCGTGATTTTATACAGACGGGAGATCTTGCCTTCAACGCTTACATCTTAATTGAGGTTTCAATTTTCGTTGAGATAAATTATTAACCTAACATCATCAAAGTACTAAAAATCATTACAGATACGTGGGTGAGTACATATGACAGTGTTCCATCCATGTAATGTATCAAAAGCTGTAATAGGACAGTGTCAACTTAAAAGAGCTTATTAGGCTGGATTGATAAATGAATAAATTCGAACATGTTGAAAGTTCCACGGTTGTATATTAACTATTTTCTATGATGAACCCGTGATAAAGACAGATTTTCCTAGCGCGACTGACGGGTACGCTCAATTCCTTCTCCACGTTTCACATTCCCACGTATGTTATATCCGAAGCACTTTCACCAGTGGGTAAAATTTATCATTTAAGCGCGTATATCTTAACGCCATCAAACAACGTTCGCAGATGAGAGTATAGAGGAAGCATGAATCAAGCAATAATCCACCCTGTTATGGCTGGTGCTGTACACACTTAACATAGATGGAAGAATGAAAGGTGATGTAATGCAGGCGGTAGGCCCACCCCCGCCCCATCCCCCATACCCTGCCACCTCCCTTTGCCGTGTGTCAGATGTTCTCTCATTCCCATGACTTCCCATAGAAGCAAACTGACGGAAATTTTATGTGGGATGAACCTTCATGAAAAGCAAAGATAAGTAACTATATATTTAGCGTAGCGCACTCAAGGTTAAAGAGCAGCTTCTACACCATAGACGTTAAGAAAGCGATACGTTGTGACAGACCGGCTGATTATATCGCTGCAGTCTCATAACAACGTGCACCCGGTGCATCGCTGACCGCCGAATAAAGTTCTCCTAAACACCTGTTAAAGACCACCTGGCGTACAGAACCCACTTTTAGAATAGGTAGTACAGAGCCCATTATATTAACTTGTTCGATAAAGTTGTAAAACGCATGTAAAAGACGTTGTCTGTAGTAAGCCTGGATCAGTAATTATATGTTGGTCAACAATAAACAGGGTAAATTATACGGCATGGCCGGGATCAAACGCTGCGCACATAGTTGTGCACATAGCTGCGCACATAGTTGCGCACAAGGTGGGGGTTATGGGAAGCATAACACCCTCGGGTCCGTCTACGTGTTACTGTACACATGTAAAAAGTCCCAAGCATATTTTTACAAAACCATTCTGAACAAGGAAAAAAGTTCAAACTTTACCACATGTGTACGGATGCTGATGGGGAATCTCAATCTGGTTCTATTTTAAGCCATCATCCTGAGCCCTTCTTACACGTATTTCGCGAGTTTACAACAGTAAACGTTGATTGATAAGCTAAACTGTATATGCCATACCTGAGCTACCTAAAAAAGTGTAAACAGATCTGTGCACTATTGACATCTCACTGAGACGAGAGGAAAACTTGAATAAACCCCTAATCACCACATACGTTAATAAATTACCCCTTACCGACAATTACATATTCTAAGTCCATTAATCTCAGCCTCGTTAAAAACTAAGATTAATGGTGATATCAGACAACCTCCCATATCAGACTTCGGTTAGAAAATTGAAGGTTTGAAGGTCTGTTACATGTCATTAGAAAACATTCAAAGTCGGGACATTCCTCAGTATATATTATCAGCGTATACTTAGCAATCCTCATCAAACAACCCTTCTGACACTCTTACGTCGTGAGTGGGTAACATTTTATATGTAACGATATAGCAAAAAAAAAAACTTGAGAATGTGTCAAAACGCGGACCCACCACTAGAGAGTACGAGCACTGATTTTTGCATTAGAGAAAAAGCTTCGGGTTAAGAATAGGTAGTCTGAAAGTTTTAAAAAGACTATTGAGCGACGGGAACAAACTGACATTTTTAATAGAACATCCCACAATAAAAAGAGCGTTCCTAATGTGAATTTTGCGAATGTGTTATATTCTGTTGAGTCCACATGACCTGCCATGAATAATATCGGCTTCCCCCTGACCTGATTCCTTCAATTTATGACAATTTTCTTTATTTCCGTCTTCACGAGGTTCGCTAAGTGACAAAGCTGTCGTCTGATCTTACGTCTAGGGTCGCTCCCGGTGCCTACTTCGCGCTCAAATTTGCCGCTCAGATATAAGAGACGACGCAACAAAACAAGTGAACTTAAAAACACCTTTCTCGATATCTTTATGAAAACATGTCACCGCTTTCAAAGGTATTATTTCTCCATTCATTAACCCGCTGCATTTAAAGCCGGGGCCATTCAAAAAATTCGCTTATACACGAATCTGGGTCACCACACGTCTCGACGACCAACTTCTGCAATATTTCAGAAGAGTTACATTCACATACGCGTCTCGTTTTTGTTCATGTCACCAAAAACGACATCAGTAGTTTAAAGGTACTGGCCAAAAGCTATGATTATTTTCTATTACTCCACAATCATTGAAGGTCAGTTAACTTGCTTTGATTTTATACAGATACATCTACGACGAGGTGTTCTTATTATGACTTTACGAACGTCCATCATGCTTATTTCATGTCCCTGGGCATTATTTGTACATTCAGGCCAGATGAGGGGGTATAGAGTAAGACAAACAAAATATATGACTCATCGCTCGGCTCTTACGGGGGCTGTAATATATTGTCACTAAATGTCCCCATAAATAAACCGATGTTTATCTTATAATTTAGAGTCAACTACTAGACAGAGAGAAGTCTGCGGGCTCGAATTCACGCTGACATTTGTTTACCTGTTGTAATGGTTTCCTAAAACATCCGTAATAAAGTACAGACGGGCCCTTATGTATGGTTAATGGTGATTAGGACATGTTTAATTATCTTTTCCGAACATCTCTAATTAATACTAGCGTAAAATAGACTTCACGCGTGTGGTCCAACCAAGTCGTCATTGTGTAAAAAGTAGACCAAATCTCTTTCTTATAATGTCTACCTTATCTACATGAAATTGAATTGTCGCCACAGTAGAAATGCATTTAGGCAATAAATGAACTGTTCCATGTTACCAACTCTAGCTGATGTAATTGACTTCGACAAAAAAATACCCTTGGCTCAGTATCAAAGCTGGGGTCATCGAGAAGCTAGATGACATAGTGCAGTGCAGACACATGTACAAGATTAAATACATACCTACAACAAGGAGAAAAACTAACAATAACCGTGAGGAATGTTGAATTACTTTTACATTTCGCTGATAAACCGCACACCTAATACTGTTATGCTACTTACAATAATATCAACACTGTAACCATTATATTCTCTTCCCTAACATATGTGTTAAACCAGATCGAATGAGCCTGCCTTATAACTTTTACAACGAAGCCTATGTGGAGCGGTATACATGGCCATACGAGACACGGACAAGTATTAGCTGCCCTCTTCAACACAAGGGCCTTTAGAATGAGAACATTCAGCTGAAAATGTCTTTTTTCCCCGCTGACAGAGCAGGGATAAGTATTGCCCCTCATAAACCAACATTAGTTTGTCGTTTTTACGACCAGGGCCTCTTCATGACTCTCTTATACTGGAGGTTAGAAACTTTAGCCACCGGCCGATTCCGAGTGGTTTCCAAAAGCCAAAAACACTTGACGCTTCAAACGCCGGAGATGAAACTTTGCCGTAAAACCAATGGTAACTTGTATCAAATGAAAGGCAACCACTTCACCAGCAGATGGAGGTTATAGTGTCACACTCACATGTGTGACACTATAACCTCCATCTGTTTTTGAAGTGGTTGTGAAATACTGAACGAATTACTAAATGATCTTTTTTATTGGAAACAAGTTTGCAGATTTGTGAGCATTCCAGCTGAAAATTATTCTTTTGGCTTTAATTAACCATTACATTACGTTTTTCAGACTTGGTTCTCCTTATTTTTACATAGTGGAATAACGAAAAACTCGAATAAGATTCATGAGGCTATAGCAGCACAGAGTTGAGTTTCTTTGAGATGTGACGTCACACTGGAATGACTGCTGACTTGTGTGAGAAAATCGACTGTTACTCGGAACAGACAATGCTGTTTGACAGATTGAGAGACGGTGTTGATTATTACCAATCAAAGACAGTGTGAGTTAGAACACTGGACAGACACACCCTGGGCGATAGAATGTCCTCTGACTAGGACACCCTAACAGAGGGGCCCCTGGCAACTCGATCGCAGCATTTCTGCTGTGCGTGGCTAAACACTTTGAAACGTACTTGAGACGTTTCAACTTGCCAACAAGGAGAAGAATTTCCATGTAAGGCAGCCAGTGTGCTCCTTGTATTCATTGTCCATTGGCGTGCTTCAATAATTTTAAGGTAAAACTGCCAGAAGCTGCATGTAAAAATGACACAGGCTTAAGCCTTGCAAGTACGGACCTTGAAATCCAATAAGATGTCCACATGTGTTGGAGTGTCAGTAGTGTGTAGAATCATTGTTTGTTTAGGATTCGTAGTTATTTGTTTACCAATGTTACGTGAAACACGGAAAGTGAACAAGTACGGTGCATTTGTCAGTGCTTTGTTCAAAAGCATTTGTGTGACTGCATGCAACTATGTGTCGCATAACACATTAATAACTATAATTTTCAGGCCGTCGTTTATGAGATAATAAATCAAACGACTAGCACTAGCACACCAGAGCCTTAGTAACCCGCTTTCAGGTAAGGTTTTCTTCGTAGACAAGCGACCGACTTGGATAGATACAACTTGACTTTATCGCCATGTCTGATAACGTTAGTAACAAAAAGCGAATGTAATAATAGTGTAGTCAATAATTTGTAACTCGATTCCCTAAGATTGGCACAAGATTACCACAACCGGGAACAATACAGCTACTTATTCTCCTGTTTGTCGATCACACGGTGCCCTTGTCACTGCATTACCCGCACGCAGGGAAGTTTAGTCTTTCGTGCTACCTCGCGGTGGCCTCATCGTTATTTTTTGTTCATTTCATGATGAAGGATACACTGTACGTGTCGGGCGGAGATAAATTGCTTGATCAACGTGCATGTGGACTAGCCGTTGCGTAACATTGGAATCAAACCCGATAGCTGGGTTCTGATAGGAACAAACAGCGATTGCTATCGACTCATTGTACTTTCTCTCACGCTAACGATCACGACAGGAGAAGTGAAAAGGTGACAAAGACACGAAACAAGACCACAACAATAACATGGGGCAAACTTGTGGGACAATGACTGCAATGCCCTAATCATTACCACGTTTTTCTCCTGTCACCGGATAGTACTTCAAACAGGTGCGACCCGCGGGGTCAGACTAATTGCTGGGCAGAGTTTCCCCCCAGTGTCATACGGGACAATGACCAGACTACTTTGGAGAATCTGTCCACGCCTTCGAAAATGCTTCCTAGGTTAACAAGGTAAATGTGGGATGCGCCGATGACAAGCTCGAATGAGTCAGGTCACTGGTTCTCCATATTTATATAAAGTTCAATATCTTTAAACTTCAACCATGAATAAGACTGTAAAATCTTCTGGATAGAAAACGCGTATGCCGATTAAAGAAATGAAGGCTGTTAAGTAATTAGAACTACGCTTGTGTTTGTGGGGATTACGTTAACTTTTACAAGCGTAAATTAATATATGTCTAGCATGTATTCTAAGAGGCTTATTACATATGGAACGGGTTTATGCAAAAATGTTGAAACACAACTTATAAAAGTGACAAGGCTTTCCTGGTGTCTTCGGGGTGTTTTGAGAACATTGTCAGAGCTGAAGCCTACGAGCACTTTGTTGGGTAAAAAGTATTCCACTTAAAATACCATCGTTTAGCTTACATATTATTGCGATGGCTATTATGCTGGGGTTTATGTAGCTTGTCAAACAACCATATACGTCATTTTGTGGACAGTATCTCACGAGGCCTCATAATGACGGATAATAAGACAAGAGCTCGAATTTTTGATGCTGCAGATAACAAGAGAACCTAAAACCAACAGCCGAAACCGTAGCCTTGTCTTTGTATAGCGTCACCGACAACCCAGTGGGTCAACCGGAACGACGAAGGCTGCTGGTAACAAGCAGTCACAGGCTTGTAACCCGCTGTCAGCCTTACGCCATACTCCCTAGTTTCAAACTCTTTTTGCCTGGCGCGGTACGATCTCAGTCCCGGGATTATTACCATCAAAATGCAATTGTTAGCACGCTATGAGGTAGGGAAGAATGAGTTGTCGGAGTCATGACCCCAGGAGGTTGAGACCAACTAGAGAGCATCGGTCTAGCTCCTCAACGAAACGAAGGCCCATAAACATGTCACACGATACACCAACCTGCCCACAACACACATGCGATCAATTCCCAAAACGCAATAGGAATTCCTTTTAAGAAACAGCGAAGGTTTTTGTACATTATTTGGTAAAAAATATCTACCCTCTGTAACTAAATGTCATTCAGAAGAGTTGCCTTCCTTTCTGAGATTTTTAGCAGCCGCTATACTATAGCAGCCGCTATACTAAGGGGGGTATCTCACCCTTAGCGCACATAAGACGCGCGTCACATGTTTTAATCAGTGATTAACAAGAGAAATGAGAGAAAGCTGTGATAATACTTACCAATCTGCCGGCTTCGTTATTTCTGAGGTTCATAAGCATTCTGGCTAAACCTGGGGAATGTCTCGGGTGGTTCTTTTCCCTTTCTCTTATGTCTACAAACATTTTGGCAAATCTATATCCATATTCTAAATTATCACCACATCCGCCCCAGATCCAGTCTCTGTGTAAACTCTTCGGTCTGGAGGAACGACTACAGCTACACTTGCTCAGTTCTCCCTCACGGCACCCCCGGCTTATAGAGAACACCACTCCAGCTGCAGATATTGCGTGAGTAAAGGCTGCCTCGGGACTAGCTGCAACACAAAATAAGGTAGACAACTACAGGTTTGCGGCATCAGGAAATCAGTTGTGGAAATATACATCGAAAAACCGGTAAAATTCAAAAAGCAGTGCGTTTATTTGCTTAATATTTTGAAGTTCGAGTTTGGAATAATCATAATAAGTCTAAACGTAAGAAAATTATTACATTTACGATCTTGGATTGAACTCGAACTATCCAGAAGTGGAATGACGTTTTTATTCGTGTATTAATCTGAAGAGCCTGTTCACACGGAGGCGTCAGATGTGCATTTTTATGTAAGTGAATGTATATCAGGTATGGTAAGTTTTTTGTGAGAGTGGTAAAGGAAAAAGCTGGCAAATTGTGTGGATTCGAAGGGTGGAAAAGAGGCACGCAGTGAAGCAAAGATCCGAGCTTCACGTTGACAGCCGTACAAAGAGGTTCGGCCACAAAACACATCAAGGTGTGGTGTCTTCCACAGGTACTCGGGAAGTTAAATACAAACTTAAGGTGTAACTTTACAAGCAATTTACCCATGGCTCAGTGTTTACTAGTTAACCGTACCTAAAACGCAGAGCCCAAAAGCGAATTAGAGCAACTAAAATAAATCATTTTTGCTCTCCATGTACTGTGTTTACTTTTTTAACGACAGATTCGGCAAATTCTAGCTGAATATGTCGACCATTACAAACACAGAAAGACTGGATAAAAAGAAGGTCAATACTGAAATATGCAAATGTTGTCTCTCTGTCGGGAATTATCTGCATGAACTCTGCAGAAAAATGTGACAGACAGGGAGATTCAACAGTCAAAGACTATACAGTTAGGTAAACAAACGTGTAAAAAGTTATCCACTTCAACCGTGACCAGGGAGGAATTAAAAGGCCTCCGACATTCTCTTCAATGATCCATAGTCTTTGTGCTCATTGTGTTACCTGGCTACCTTTATCTGCCGACACACAAGGCGTGTGTTTTGTTACGTGTACGATGCAAGGCCCCACAGTTTGGAAATAAAACGATCCATTATCTATCACTTACGTCATAATTAGTTTATCTTACAGGTGCAAATACTCTGAATGGTTTGCTTGTGTGTCTGTAAGTGTTTGGGGCCATTAACTTCACACCATGGGCAAATCAATCAAAGTTTCCAACAGAGCCGATACTTAGCTCAAATCTAGTCAGCGGGTAACTTAGAGAAGCAGAAAGCGCTTAAAGAAAATGCACCATAGAAGAATCTTATCTTACTACAATCGACACTAGCCGTTAATTAAAATACCATTACCACCATTAACAGTTCTGAGTCAATGAATATATCCTTATAGTACCCGTTGAGGAGAAAATAGTGTTCCCGTGTAGCCACATAACATAAAGCTGAACGCGATGGTATACTATCCCAAATGTAAGCTGGTCGATTTATCAATGATATGTGACGTTCTTATCATAGTTAGAGGTCATTCATCTGTTTACATTGAGGAGTACTTAGATACCTAATCTGCCGTGTGTTTTGAACGACCTCATGTTTGGATTTTTATTGAGCTAAAATGTAGTGCATTGGATAAAGCATTAATCTAATAGTGACTCTATACTGTGTGAGTTGACAAAGACAAATATTCTAGAGGGGCACTGATAATCTATAAATGTATATACTTGGTATTGTGTGTAATATACAAAACAACTCCCGGCCCATAGAGGTAAAGCTACATTGTGTAATAAAATAAATGGCTACAGCAGGTGGATTAAAACTCGGGACAAGACTGAAGTGAACAGTATTTCATCTACACATCCGTGTATCCAAAATCCTGGACCTTCATGGGAAACTCCAAAGTAAAAAAATCCCATCGCAGATGGCCATTTTTTGGGGGGGTTTTTTGTTTACCACATTTCAACACGTACTTCTCTATATGCCTACATACTCAAAGGTGAAATAACGATAAAATACAGCGACCCCTAGTGATAAATCTGTTAACAGCTTAGTTCTTTTAAGACGGTTCCTTAGATGTAGTGAGAACACTTTGATGTGGATATGCTGATATTAAGCTAAGCATATTTTATGCTCACCCAGTGGTCAAACATGGTCAGTGATTTGCTTATGGACAAGTACTGTGGCTAAATATAGGATAGCTTGGTCACTTCGTGTCCTGTTAATTCTAGTTTATACACTGGATATAAAGAAAAACTACCTAAACTGCGCCTAGTGGACATAGTATTTATTTCGGATAGTATTTAAATTAATGATGAAGTGTTTCATATATGGGACGTGGATGTGTTGTGCATACACTAAACTGACATCGTATAAACAAAGACTAAACATATTTAATGATCTGCCTGAACCCTTGACAGGGGTATTGACATAACTCATTGCTTCCTACAGATAATCCATTCTACAATTTTCTAAACAATGCCTATTTTGCTGATTTCTTTATGTGTGTATGTTCCTTATTACAATGATCCGGTCAGAATAAAATACGACCATTTATTTAAAAGTTTTGTGTGCCAAAGGTGTTTGTAATGATTTAGACAGAAAAATATTAAATTTTCTACATTGTTTACCTAAAATAATCAACCCATGGCTACCAGTCTGAAGGTTTTTTTTCTTTTTTTCTGGTGAAATGGGCGAAGTTTGCACAGCTGTTCCAAGAAAGCTGAGTTTCATAACTTTTTAAGAATTAACAACTGTGACCCGTGCCTCAAGTCCCTAACAGTGTGCACATGTTGGAAGTCTCAAAGCGAAGGCTGGATACACTGTACAGAAAATGTGTCGAAACACAAAAAATGTTTCATTTTCATTCCATTTGATAGATATCAGTGGGGAGTGGTGGGGAAACCGCCGGTTGTGTCTTCTGCAGCTTTCTGTCTAAACCACCAGGGAATTGTTTATTTTACCTTTCATCTCCAGTCCCCATTGTTTCTGTCATGTACAATGGAAATAGGTAAACGCACTCCATGGTGAGACACTGGGAAAATTAGCAGGAAAGCAGCAGCGGGAGAGGAAAGACAGACAACGCGTCTTGTGATCTCAAGTGTTTGCACCTGGCCACGGGAAATGGCACCTTGAGATCCCCTTGTCAACTCACCAAGGTTCTTACCGTCCGCTTATTAATGACAGGTGATATACACGTAAATATTGACCATATGAACTGTTGAGACGCCAAATAATTCACTTACTTATATCAATGGCGTACTAAGTCGAATATGGAAAACCTAAATATAAAGAAGTTCATGAAATTAACCGCACACTTACCAATGTTTAGAACTGGTCCGAAAACTGATGAATCGTCTGCGATTGTACTGCAGTTCCAGCGTCTGTTCTGGAATTGCCTTTGACATTCCTGAATGCCCATACTAGCCCCATGTCCTACACTGGGCATATGATCATGGTAACTTTGACAGAGTCTAACCTGGGCTGGACTGAGGCCCTTCAACTGCGTACACAATGGTTGGGCCCCTATCACATACAGCTGCGGGTTTCGCCAGGCCTTGAATCCACGAACTCCCAGGTTCCTAGAAAGAAAATCCCCCATAAAAGTCTCATAATGTAAAAAAATGGCATACAGGTACGAAATGATATGTGTCAATGTAAATTCTTGTGAGAATGAGTTTTAATACTCCAGCGTGTAACTTCGCAATTTCTGTAGACCAGAGGCACTAATGTGCAAAGTTTCATAACGTCAAAAGGCCGAGCAGCATTTACACAGTGTTGGATTTACGCTCTGCAAGATTGCACATAAAATGT
The DNA here is from genome assembly GCF_032854445.1 of Liolophura sinensis. Lineage (NCBI taxonomy): Eukaryota > Metazoa > Mollusca > Polyplacophora > Chitonida > Chitonidae > Liolophura > Liolophura sinensis. The sequence continues at coordinate 57,046,342 of NC_088301.1, read as the reverse complement.
GGAGCAACTGGGAATATTTGACATTTCTTTAAATATCACGTATATATATCCATCATCAATCAGAGCGTCTGGCGGAGCCAACACAAATGTGACATAGAACATTGTCATGTTAAACACGTTAATTGATTAACAGCACATTAGTAGTGGCTTATCAATGAAAAAAAAAATAAAATTCAAATGGAAAAAGGTGTGACAGCGAATGATGAATGAGCCCAGTCTAACGGTCTGCATAAATAACAGATGCTTGCTTTATTGTTCATAAGAAACACTGGATGGGATTTAATACCGGCACATATATCTCAAACCGTCAAAAAAGTTACCTATTGACAGCAATATAAGTCTCCCTATTTTTCATTTAGTTAAGATATAATTTGCAAATTTTCATCAATTCAAAAAAGACGAAGTATAACAGGCGTTACTTACCACCAGGTATCAAACGCGGAGACACACAGACACTGCAATATCATAGCCACAAAGGTAAACAGTCCGTATTTCCATCGGCCCAATTGAGCCATTTTTACACCTATTATGAAAGTTCCACTGCTCTGAAACAAGTCCTGTAGAGAAATCAGACAAAGTGATGGTTTGTAGTTCAGGATATGTAACCAACCCTCTGTTAATATAAGATAGAAACACTAAGTCGAAGTCCGATGGTAATCAGGGGTAGAATTTAGGTAGGAATGGGAAGGTATCTCCACAGGTCTGCGGCGAACATATGCGGCGTGAATGTAACACGGGAGAGCCCTGGCGATGATCAACTTGTTACTCCGTGTAACCCCCGTGCTGACTTCTGTAAACACACCCAACTCCTGGCTCACTGATACTGCCGTAATTGCAGGCGTTTTCAATGGAAACGAAGCGAAAAGAAACAAGAACGTCTGGAGTACAGAGCCTTTAAACACGAGCATACACGTACACAAAAGTAGGTATACATATATATGTGTATGTGTATATATATATGATGTCTGTCATAGACAAATGTACTTGAAATCCGTCGTTACTCACTCAAGACTACAACTCTGAGACTGACGAGTGGCAAGTGTCGTGGCTTTTTCTACTCTGGTCTGGAGGAAAGCCACCCAGAGATCTTTGACTATGAAAACCGATGGAGTTGTTGATAGGCAGTGAAGATATATCCTGCGGTGGACAGGGATTAGTGCTATCCATTCTCCCTCCGCCTTCCGGGGCCCTCCATGGGGACTTAAGACAGAGAGACAGATCCTAGCAGAGACTAGCGGGGGAGCCTATTGAGGCGAACAACACGACAAAACGGGGACGTGTGAGACCGGGCGCTATGCACAATTTGATTGGCTGTGTATGCTCTATTACAGGTGATTAATATTTCATTCTTCTATCCACCACAGAGGGCTGACTTCAGGGCTGGGATTTGACTGGAGGAAAATTACGTGTGGCCCTTTCGCTGGGCGGATCGCTTGGGGCTGTTCGACAAACTTGTTTGTGGCTACCATACACCAGCACAACAGGGACCCCGTATCGACCTTGGGAAACACACTCCGGCCTATATTCTCATTAAGACTAATTAGTTTGCTAAAGAATTTCAAATGTTTTTTTTCAACGAACTGATCATGCACTTTTTGGTATAAAAACAATAATGATTCTTTCAGTTAAAGTTTATTTAAAACTTTACTGAAATATTGGCAGAGTAACAATATGACATCCATGTGCGTAGTGATGAAGTAAAGCTGGCATTTTTGATAACTAATAAATGAACAATATATAATTACAAGTCTTTTTTGTATTTGTCTTCTTGGTTTATAACACTGTTTGTGCTAAATATTGATTCGCTCAGTTTTTCGTATATAGGATTACACGTAATTTGTAGAGGTCTGTGCACGCAATGATTGAATGTCTAATGACATTAAAAAGTTGTGGGAGTAAAGTCACTCCAGTTTATGGGGTTAACCACGACAATCCATCTACACGAGACATCTTTATCCTGCAGTGTATTCACTATTTCCTTCTGTCTAACACATTTTAAAATCCATGTCAACATGCACATCACAATTTGATTGATCACCAGCCACACTCCCAGCTTGCCAGATTTTAGCGCATGCGGACTTTCAATTTCCGAAATACTTAAATGAATAAAGACTACTGTGTGGAAATGAGATGGCTCGAGTTTTAACTTCACCGGCCTATAAATAAAGCTAGGCAGACAGGTATAACGTTTATTGTAAACTGACAAAGGATATGTGTCTTTGAAGTCTGATTTGGATTAGCCATAATGAATAAAGAAGCAGTCGCAATATGTGTTATGTACGGAATGACATCAAACACTCGGATATTTCGCTAGACAGCTAAAATGAGGAAATGCCAACGGGAAAGTCCACTTTTTATTGTATATGTTCCTAGAGATTCTGGTTCATTGATATATACTGTATGGTAAAAAGATTATGGCCGTGTGAATGGTATTCAGTAAAAATGTCTATCAGCGCCACCAGTATATATCAAACGCAAACAGGTTGTAACAATGGAAGGATACATATACAAATGTTTTTCCTTGAGACTTCAAAGGGTGAGTTAAAGCTGTGTAGAAACCAGTAAGCAAGTGGAGGCGTTTGTCTGTGTAAACAAACACGTGTTACATCGCTTAATGGAACCTGTATACAATTAGCCTGTACTGCCAAGACTAAAACACATGTCTCCGTGGACTGCGCGCATTTGACAGATAATTCGGAATTTGCACCAAAATATTTTTTTTAAAATTTTAAACAATATGTTGGTTGAAATTTGGAGAATCCCATACATGAAACTAGCATTGAAATGGTGCACAGATGAAGGAATGCTCTCATATGTAAAACTTATCGAAGCTGCAAAAAACTTACTCATTGCACAACCTTTAAACTGTTACAACTTACCTGTCTGTTTATATCATTATGAAGTACATGTTTCAATTACAGGTTATGATCCATGGACTCAAAGTTGTTGTAAATTCCTGCAGATGTCCATAGACATATAAAGTTTCCCTAGGTACTGTGTGAACGGAAAGCATACATAGAGGCCGCTCCGTAGCATAGCACAACCTTGCAACAGTGGATGCGAAGAGATTATAGTCCCATATGTGATAATTAAACCATCAAATAAGTCAAAGTTTCTGTAGGCTCTAAGAGAAAACTGGCCATGAACACGGTTGCAGCATGTAACTGTGGCAGTTCAAGCTGTCGTGCCGTGTTGCTGCTAACCATCATCCTACATATCAGGACCCTGATCGCCCATAGTAAAGTGTTTCTCGAGGCACGCACAATTTCGGGCTGTCAGAGTAAACTTATCTCCTTGACGGACTGGCTGATGAAGAGATCAGCCCTTCTCCTACAATTCTCACCCCATACCTTTGAACTGTCCTCCCAGGATTTCCACTCTATTTATCCGTCCAGAGAAGAATGTCACCTAACTGTATACATGTTACGGGTAAACTACCTTGTGTGTGTACATCTAACGCCGTAGAGTTTCCCTATGTACAAAGAGAGTGGTCACACTTTTGATAAGAGCTATTGTTGCCCATTACCCGAACGTGATCTGTAGAACTTTCTCATAGACCAGCGAACATCTCGTGTTCAACATCCACAGAAAGCAGTGCATTAGGGCATATACGCTAGTGTCGGTAAAAATTAAAGTTACTAACAAGATTTAAACAAAAGTGGTTCAACTGTGAAAAAGGGGGTCAAATGCACTGAGAGGAAACAACCCACCGCCCAGGTAGTATAGTATGTGGGCATACATACTCAGGTTCGAGGGTCCCTAGGGAAAATGATACAGATCATTTGCACCTGAGCGGGAAAGCGGCTAGGTTAATTAGTGTCCACATGGTCAGTTTAGGGCAAGGACCTTCAATGGTATCATTGTCACACCTTCTTTAATGACCAAGGCTTGAATTTACTTAAAGGTAAGCGATACCGGAACTTATGGGAATTTTGTATATGGTGTTAAACAGGACTACTCGATCAGGTACAGAGTCCGTCGTACGCCCGAGGGAAGGGGAATGAAGTCAGCCGCATCACCGATAACACGTCGCGTTTAACAAGGGGAAGGCTATCTGACCACACATCAGGGTATATCGTCCTACCATCAACACATCTTCATTGTGGCGAATCACCTACCACGAGACAAAGGCCGGGGTAAAAATGAATAAAAGATGGATCACTTTCAGCTGAAAGCGTTAGACTTAGATACTTCACACAAAAATTGTCAAAACGGCATATTTTGTTAGTGGCGATTTATTTTAGTGCCTCAATCCTCAGGCGAGGGATTGATTTACCGGACATGGCTGTGCAGGTGAGATGGGCGATAATGGAGGAGTACAAGAGTTCGGATGTTACATACTGCGTATACATGTACAGCCTACAGCTGTATATAGATACACACACACACACGTATATATATATATATATATATATATATATATATATATATATATATATATATATATATATATATAGCTGATGGACCAGATCTCCGGAATGTTTTCACAAAATTGGTCCTTTGGCTGTTCTATAGCCTGGTGACCTAAGCGGTTGACAACGTCGACAGTCTTTTATCCGCTTTTTCATAGGTGGAAAATGAAGGGGAAAGAGACATCCACAGGAATAAAGTAGGTGAATATAGATCTCGAAACACCACCAGCCCGTATGAATGAATTCTCTGTCTGGCGTGGCGCTTAGGGAAAACGTACAGGTCCGTTATGAGGCAGGCTTTACCAATGGCCCACAAAGGGGTGGCACTAGTTTCTATATACACAAACACGACAGCTGTATAGCTTATGGCTTTAATAAAATTTCCCTTTCTTAAAGTGTAATATAGGATTTTGCATAAATCATAAGTCGAAAGATGAGTTTGCACGGACAGACAAAATACGCCACGGATTATTTGTAATACAGAGAAATTTAATAATGTTGGTTATGAGGTTGGATACCTCTATAACTTTATGACATGGTTGGTTTCTACTGATAGTCTCTCTGTCCCGGACAGTAAATGTTCACACTGGGGGTCGCTACGGGCCCATTTTACAGGGTAGCGCCACACGTACATATTTGTGGTTTTCGTCATCATTGTATCGAACAAGAGGCCACAATGCGAGTGTTGGCTTAACTGATGTAGGTAAAACCCTGTACACAAACAGTCAGCTACTGAAAAAAATACATGAATAACAAACAAAAAGAAAAAAAGAGCTGACGATATGAAAAATAAATTACCTCATGTACTAATAGGAAGGCCGAAACAACCCTAGCATGTGTATGTGGAAATATTCCACATTCCTTAGGTTTAAAACACTGAAAATGCCATTTAGTTTATTCTTTGAAGTAGATATGTAGAGCGGAAGTGGAGGTGGGCCAAAAGTGAATAGGAGAGGAGTCATCTATGTGTTTAACACCTTCCTACGGGCCACCGGTTAAATGGCCCTTAATCCACTCTTTTAACCACTCATTAGATAACGCCTAATTTGCCCACAGTTGATTAAAATTTGTCACCAAACAGGCCTTGTTGAAAGACAATAGACAAAACTTCTAACTGTAACTGTAAGTAAAAGACTTTCAAATCACCACACTGCCCCCCCCCCCCCCCCCGAAAACATTTGACATCTGAGACAAATGTAATGTGTGTTTCCTGAAAGACTTGTCGAAGCAGGCCGGGAAGCGGGGGTGTCATTTATGACTGATGTGGGCGTGACCAGGAGGATATTTCTGTAGTGCCATTGTTAGACAACAGCAGGATGGCCAGTGAATAAACAGTCTAATCCCTTAACAACTGACCCCCCGACACTCGGATCTCGTTATGCTGACAATTATAACACAGGAAATACATTTATAAACAACTTAATCGTTCGGGTCAAAGAGACGTTTACTATTTCAAAAAGTAGTTCTTCGAGGCATGTTCCATCGTTTAATTATGCCAGCACAATTGCAATGTGTTTATACCGCCATGCAGACACGGGCGTGATGTAAGAGATGTAATTGAGGGCAATAAAGGTATCGATTTACGCTCTTCATCTGCTTGATTACCGAAGATTTATTAACCCTTGTGCACACCATTTTATACCACATGATTTTAGCATCCATCCGTTTCTGGTTTACGCCAAACGCTAAACAGCTTGCGCACTTCCATCCCAAGGCAGGTGCGATGCGTGCCCCGATTAGATACCATTGGTTATATAGTGGAGCTGAGTAAATGAAGATTATACCATTAGCTAGATAGTGAAGCTTATAGTAAATGAACATTACTTACATCGATATGTAAAAGAACGGCGCGGAAAACCATGCAACAGCTGCTGCTCTGCACATTAAATATGCAATAACACTAGATCAATGCATGTTCGTATATTGAGCACTTCTGGGCCCGCATTAAACGTTTAAAGACATAAGTCTTAAATTTAAACACAACTATATAATTAATTTGTTACTTTGAAGAAAGTTTGTACACTGATACTTTACTGCCAAACAATTTGAGTTCTCTCCTCTTTTGAGTTTGACTTTAAACTTGGAATTTAGGACTTAATCTTTAATACTTTTAATGAATGCATCAACTGATGCCTTATATTACGAAAACCAAGTATTATAACTTTATACGATTCATGGCCCATGATTTTACATTAGAAATTGTTAATTCTAACGCTGAAATACCCAAATATATATATATGAAGATATATATATATATATATATATATATATATATATATATATATATATATATATATATATATATATATATATATCCTACTCTCTATTGCAGTTGGCACTTGGTAAAGATGGAGATGGTTTATACTGAGAATATAACACAACGTATTAATAGTGTATGAAACGTTCTTTCCACCATGGAACAGTAACAAATCTATGCTTCGAAACAGGCATACGTATATACCAGTCGTCAACCAATAAGGGCGTTCTAGGTCAATAATCGCAAGGCCAATACCCAAAACGACGAATAACACAAACCACCAGAAAAAGCTAATAAAGTATATAAAGTACGAAATTATGTCGGAATCATGCAAAGAGAAGCAGTCAACAGTTTTATCACAATGTTTTGTAGGCCTATGTGTTATTTGCTTCATGAAGAACACACATCCTATTGTTTGCTGCTACAGTAAACATACTTAGAGCACGTGCACTGGTTTTAAGCATCTTCGCTTCCCTGATATACATCTTTGACCTTATAGTTCTTCTCGTGTGTGTCTACATAAACCATGAAAGTACTTGAAATACAATAACAATTAATCAGTATAAATGTGGACACAACAAGGACTGATAAAAACTCATGACTGCATGTTTTCCCCATGCATTTATTAGTTTACCCCTATATGACTTGTACATGTAATATATTTAATAATTGTTTTGTGTTCTGATGGAATAATACATTATGAAGTTTGTTGACATGGGCGGAGAAATTTAATAAAAGATGGATTAAGTTATTTGTACTGTCGCTACACGTTCACTGTCATACCGTGACCGGTTTGGTACTGCCACTTTGTACATTAATCTATGCGCTATGTATGGGTGTTAATCCGACTTTGACTGTGCCACAGTTGGATTAGGGTAGCTAATACCCGGCATCACCCCTCACTTGAAATCTCATGGACAGTTGATCACAAATGGATCAGTGGCTGCACAGTAAGTGTTGTCGTCTTAAGACGTACTAGAATCAACAGGAAACGTCAAAATTGGAAAACAAACCTATTCATCTAATTCTATTGAGAGACGGCGATAATCCGACAAACACGAGTAAGGCGGAGCAGTTTAATAGAAGAAGAATTATCCGGAAAGACTAATCATAGATTACCCACTTAAGGATCGCACAATTCAACAAATGCATGCGTATATCAAAGACAGTGTTTGATGAGACAATAGAACAATTCAGGGCTTGCCGGCTTCGAGTGGCTCTACAGAGACGACACTGACACTTGACAGCAATGGCACCCATTCCTCTCTATTCAGACTTGATACAGACAAACTTTGCTTTAAGTCTTGCCCCAAACTTTATCTTTAGAACCTGTTTACTCTAAGAACACTAAAATCATCGAGTTTGTTAAATGGTGGAACAAATTTTAAGTTGTTCTCTCTTCAGCTCTGGATGACACTGGGTACTTCCTCCATAATTTAAAAGTAACCTTCAGACTGTGTGTACATAATTAAGAACGGAGATAAACTCCAGGATGTCAATACTAATTTGCTCCAATTAACTGTTTTATTGTCTGTGTATGAGGTTGACTTTTTGTCCAATTAATAAGCAGGTTACCACTTTAGAATTATTAGCCATATGACGTATATCCCTTTCTTTATCCCACATTTAATTTCATATGCATCATATGATAAGAAAAATATTCAAATCAACATAAGATGGGGGCTTGTGAGTGACAGCAAAAGCCATGCTGGTACTTCTATATTCTCAACCTTGATTTAAACAACGCTGATAGTGTCGTATCTTAGAATCATGCACATTTTACTCAAAAGATCTGTGTCGATATAGGCATTAAGGCTCATTTACATTATAACGACTTTCACAAAATGCCAACACCTAGATTAAATTTTTATATTTATGAAAAATCACATTTATGAGTCTTATTTGAACTTTAAATATTAATATGAATATCTTTTTCCCTTGATTGTATATTATCATATCTCATGGAATGAAACCATGAGTATGAAAAGGTATTATTTAATACGTCTGTGCAAACGACCAATGTATTATGACTTGGGTTACTCGCGTCTCATACTGCAAACATGCAACAGCCGAGATTGAACTCACAGCGTCGTTTTACAGGAAAACTTGAATTGTAAGGAAATAGGCGTGGGGGTTGAGACTGATGTCTTTAACATGGGTTGCACTACGATCACAATGTAACGATATACCTAAATGTAAAACACCAACTCCAACTGGCTAACGTTTGCGCATGTTTTGTGGATGATGTAAATGCTTCAAACTATGATCTCATTGTCATCTTTGATTTGGCGTGCAAGATTTTCTTGAATTTTACTAAGATCGTTGTTAACGAGGTTCTTGCTCCATATAAGGATGCTTAAGTACACAGCCTTATGGCAGAAGTATCGTAGGTGATATGGTGTTCTCCTAGCAGAACACTATTCTAACTGTTTGTGATTCGGGGACCTGTATGTCTGGCTCCAGACAAGGGCTAAGGGCCACGAAGAGCTAGGTGACTGACAGCATCGTTTGTGACAAGGACGATGAGACTGCAAAGGACCTGTCTTGCCTGTCCAGCGATGGGCACCGATGCCACGTCGATAAGAGCTGCTACGAAAGAAGATATTCTTCACGTTTACGTTGCGGATGGTCTGGGTGTCACATTTTTGGGTCTCTTTTTGTATCGTGCTCAGGTGAGAATAAAGGGCTGAAAAGGGGACCTGACCCTTGGGGTCAGACCCCTCATATAAGCTCGGGCTTTCCTGACAGCGATCTGAAGGGGAGAACAATTATATGGAAATGACGTACCTAGGAGGCAGTCTGTGATTGACTAGAGATAGCACTGCATTTCTCTCCCGGCTCATCACGAGTCCGTTCACAAAATACAGACATAGTGTTCTGTTTGTATCGGTATGGTTCTCCACATAGCAAACAACCGTATAATTGAAATGACATATAGCAAGACTGACAAACGTATTGATGTGTCAACACGCATTATTTTCCTGACACAATAAGTGTAATGCTTATCTAAAAAATTAAAGGAAAGAAGCTACTTTTCTATATACGGACTGTCCCATGCATCACGCCTGCTTTTCGCACGTGAGTTCAGAAGAATATTTACCTACAAGCTGATAAATGACCAATTTACTCAGAACACGTTTTGTAAACAAGGAATTATTTTCAAACCAGTTTTTTCAGAAGTAGTTTGCATGGCTGAGCCGTTTGATGAGATCTACTCACTGGCCAGACTCGTAGCCGGTTCTAAGCCTGCAACAGCCGATATGTTTGCGGTTTTGAGACAGGGCATTTTTCAGATTGTCTTCGCTAGAGTATTCTTTGCTTGGGAGAGCATGCGCGTATACCTTTAATGCAAGTCAACCCACTAACGACCAAATTATCTTTAACTTGAACCCACATCCAAATACAAATCACAAAATTTTCACCGCAAGGAAGCATAGCCTGTCTTTTTTTAAATCCATATGTTACAAGTCTCCGAGATATTGTTGTAGATGGACGGTTCAAGCTAGAACAATAGTTAACTAATCCCTGTCTAAAAATGTCTATCAAACGATTGAGCAAAAACACACGTGTCTTTTAATTTTGATATTAGAATCAAATATATACATGTACTTCTAGATTTCAATCATTCCACAGGACAGGTTTGGTTACATCATAAGCTAAAGTGTTTGGGCATCCATTCAACAGTTCGTTACCACATTGCCCAAGACGTCAAAATGCATCATGGAATAATCTGACCTCTTTGACAAAATCATAGGTATTGAACCTTTAAAATGATAAATTGTATTTTTCACAACAAAAAAATAGATTTGGTACCAATGCTATCGAACGGGTCTACATGAGACTCACAAATGCAGAACTGCAGTTCTACACTTAAACCAACATATACCTGTAAAGGCCTACATTTAACAATTACTTCAAGACTGATTCTAAGAGATTAACTCATGGATTTTGTAATTTAAGGTAATTATCACGCACACAGGGAAAGAACAATGAAACACTTAACATTAAACATTTCAATGCTGGATTATATGTTCGAATTCATTAAATATGCAAAAATATGCATTTATGCAAATAATCTTTGAATATTCTCTTCCCCGAATGTTATAAATTGTTACTTTGGTGTAATACAGTAAGCGTAGGCCTATTTCTGATATTAGGTTTGGACTCCTGAGCACGAGAAACACAAGTCATATTGTAAGAAGTTATGTATTCATAAGTCTTTTATAAGAGTAGTATGGTTTACCAGTATAGGGAACAGCTTAACGCTAACCACCAGTCTGTTTCATTCATGGTTTTAATGTCTTATGGACGTGAGTGCCGTAATGAATACCAACAGCGGCTTCATAAATCTGCAACTACCGTCAGACACACATAAAGGGGAAACTACGGTAGTTGTAAGAGTCCAGAACGCCAAATAGAAACAAGCAAGTCTTGCAAAAGGTACACTGACTATGACCAAATAGGCCTGAGACATAAGCATGGCGACTTGGCAATCATTCCATGCAGCACTCAAAGCATCATTACAAAGAAAACGGAAAGTATAAATATAATATTATCACCAATACTAGCAGAATTTAATTACAAAAGTATCAGGCAACTGTGGTTCCTTATTGCTATGATTAGATTGCCAATGATCCGTTCACACAATCAGTTTTAAATTTTTGCGCCGTGTTGTACATTGCTTATTCACGAAGGTTAAGAGAGTTAAAAGGAAAGCATATAAATGTCGATTGTAAAATAAGGGAGTATACACTTTAAAAGATTCTGGGCTTTAACATGAGACGGAAGCACAAAACTTAATATCTTGCACACAAAAACAGACTTTTCATTAAGAAAGTACCGTAAAAGAAGATTACTGATTCCAGCAGTTGAAGATACTATAGCGGTGTCATGCCCCATAAACATCATGAAACACAATCACTTTGGCGTAGTACAAATAGTAAATGATTCTCGTTTGCGTATTCGTATAAACTAAGCTAATTGTACATGGATGCCATGCAGTATTTGGTTCTAGTTAACAAATCAAGTTGTTATATATTAGTTGTTAGTGAAAATGTACAAAATAAAAGACAATGGAATATGCTTATATACTACTCTAGACATTATTATATACACGTTTGCTATAATGGTGAGGCCTCACCGCTCTACATACAACACCTATGAAAGAAAAGTCCCCGCAATACAAAATTAGACATCTATTGTGCTGACATACACAAGAGTATCGCATTCATGGTGTTTGCTGACGATGGCGTGCTTGCATGTTATTTTACCTTATCCCATATATGTATTCCTTTTCCCAGATAAGAATCGACTGGAATGTAACATCTCAGTTGAGGTAGGTACGAATGCTATATAGCAACGTACCAAAACCACTGGATACAACAGTATTTTCAGTGGTCTGCCCGCACGAGGCACGGAAGTTAATGCGTTCAGTTTCGTTTTGCTGTAAGAATAGATATTGCAGCTTAGGTACACATTACAGACTTTTGCCGACAAACCGACATGCATGTAGTGTTCGCTGAGCAGACGGATAGCTACAGTTAACAAAAATAAGTGTAAGCAATGTAAAACCAGCAGGCGACTCACGAAAGTGTGATTGAGCGAAACAATTCCGTCGTAATTGGTTGGATACCATTCTATAACTACTGTGTGCCATGCATGGTACCACAGTATAGTGAAGTGATAAATGACTTTTACAATGCCTGTGTTGAGTTTACAGAAGATGTCGTGTTTCGCTGTGGTCTTTGCCTTAATAACCCGATGTAAGCACGGGGATGTGTCCTGGAGGTTTCAATATATAGAACTTGAGGCACAGATAATATATATATATATATATATATATATATATATATATATATATATATATATATATATATATATATATATATATATATATATACATGAGCGTGTGCATAGGGTGAAACCATAATAAATAAGGAGAGCATCGTATAGTGACTGAGCCGCAAGCGGGGTATCTCACAAAGTTTTTATCCCCGTTTCCCGGGGTGCTAACTGACAACCTCATTTTGAGTTCCTTCGACACATTCCATATGGGATGTTGTTCCTATCTAAATTTCATTTTGACACGCTGAGCTTCAGACCCATTAGGAGCTTTCCTTGAACGGATTATATCACAGTTATGTAAAAAAAAAAAAAAAAACAAAAAAAAAAAACGGAACCTGAAGCTGGCACCCTGACAAACAGAAAACATACGCGAACACATCTGATAGGAGCAGATTGCAAGGCTGTTCACCACAGCGGGTAGGGGGGTAGGACCAAACCTAGCACATCAACCACCTTCAAAAAGAACCATGTGTAATAAATTATTTCTTCACCTCTTTAACTCCCGTCTTCGTTTAATTAACCAATCAGAAAAGAGTGGAATTTATATGTATCTTTCAGGAACCCCGTATATAACATGCACCATGTACATTACCAGTATCATTTCTGTAAGTCTCCCAGAAGTGGAAGTTAAAAGGCGGAAGGGAGTTGGAAGGAAGGAAACGATTGCAAATCTAATGGGTTTACGGTTTTTACGTTATGTGAAGTTAGGGACTTGATTGGTTTTGTCAGCTTACATACGTTCTCGACGAGATAACACGGGTTGTTTTATAACCTTGTAACTAAATAGTTAACCTACCCAGTGGTGAAAGGGGAATAAAGGCTAACATAAACCTATTCCCTGGAGGTGTATAAAACCACGTGTCTCGAACGCCTTTATGAGAGTTTTGTACACTTTCTTTCACTGAATTCCCATGATGGATCATACTCAGACAACTCTCGTGTGAAGCATACTTATGATTTGAATGTGACTACACAGGCAAGCTCTGTGGGCCTTCGTCAAAACTTAATCATTTAGTGGGTTTACACTTAGGGGGTATCTTTGTGTTTCATCTAAGGAGAGCGAATGCACTGCACTCCCAACATCTAATTTATTTGCACCGTGTACAGTGCAAAATGTGACCATGTATATATCTCATTTAATTGGAAGGGCGTGAGGGCGTGCTATTTTAATATCGGGGAGTTTGTCTTTAGGATATAAATGGAAATGTCTGGGCATAATTTCTAGTATCAGGATTGGAACGGTTCTCAAATAAACCAATGAATATTGTAAGTCATCGGAATGACCTTAAATCTAATAGCTCACAAACAACTCTCATAAACTTTGTCAAAATCTGTAAAGGGAAGAGAATATCAATACTAGGTATGAAAACCAATATTTAAATAAATCAATACATAAATAATAATGAATACACGTAAGGTCGCGTTTGTTTTTCGCATGGAAACAACCTTGAATGCATTATATAAGTGGTGTCACGAAGGACAATTAATAGTGTGTGACACTTTAATAGAATGGCTAAATCAGTGACTTGTTATTCTATTTTTGGTGTCTATTGTGTTGACATAGTTATTTAAACCAACTAATTAAATCCCAACATCAATCCCAGAGTGCAACTGCGCAGAAAACAATCGCGCAACGTCGGTTGGTCTGGAAAAATATTATAAGTCAGACGATGGATATAAGTATCTGTTTTGAGTAGGCCTATACATGGCCAATCATCACATAATGCGTCTCTAGAATGCGTCCTGTTTGGGTGATCATGAAAATGTATCCGACACAATATTAACGTGATGTCTACCATTTTGGAACAATTTATATACTGTATTTAAAAAATTAAGGCAAGACTACAATATACATGTAGCTGACTGCGTAACAATTCTATTCAGGGGGCATACAGTAAAATAGGTCCATTAAAATACTTATCTACATCAACATCACGAAACACATACATTTAATGTGTACATAAAGTAAAAAGTAATGGCTAGCCCAAATGAAACGCAGTGAAGACATGACTCCTGAAATATTTTAATTTTGTTTCCACACGTTTTCTTACCCAACTATGGCGCAAAGCAATTATTTCCTAAGGTTAGTTCTTGCGACTATATTTTAGACAGGTTTGTCACATATTTTTACCACTTGAATGAACATTAACATATGTACGGAAAGGTAGTTATAGAAATATATTTTCACAGAAATATAGTAGTTACAAAATATTTCTTCGACACAACAAAAGATCTTATGAAAAAAGGGATGCAGGTGATGTCACATTACTTATATATGGTCAGGAGAGGCCACCATATTTTATCCTGTTTCAAATGTTTCCATGGCGGAGGAAAAATTAGGAAAAAATCTAATGGAACTGATTTCACCTCACCGTTTATTTTTACTGTAATATATAACAGAAGCAAAGAAATGCTACACAGGTGACTCGAAACTGTACACGACAACTTAAGTTTTTTTTCAAACTTTAGAATCATTTAAACATTATAAATATTACAAGTGAAAGTCCGATATTTATTTGAAAAAGGCCATAATCTGAGCTATTCTTGTAAAATACAGAAAGTTTGATTTAATTGGTGAATTTGGATTTTTTTGGCACAAATCTGCGATGCAGCTAAATAGTTTGTCGGATAAGCCCACTTGATGAGTTGCACTGCCATCTCCTGTGGCTCTACCAGGTTTCTTCTCTCAGTTACCTGACCTTTAAATACTAAATCCAATTCTTGATAATTAGACACCATCAAATTACATTGATAAATTTGGTCTATCCCTCTTCATCTTGAACCAAATCTTATAGTACATAGTTATCAAATTCAAGAAGTGCTTACAAAATCGTGTCATGAAATCGTCATCGTATAACGTTAAACAAATGAAATAATTTGTACTGATAATTTGTCATGGTGAACGCAATTCTGTAGAACGTCTTACTCGCCGAGTAGTTGAAGGTGCACTTGTGCTGCAGGGACCTTCAGCTAACGTCTGAAGGAAGGGACGTAACTCTAAATGCCCTGGACAAGCCATGGACTTTCAAGCCTTGTAAAGAATGCTATAAACTAACGTCTTCTGCCAAAAGTGAGTGAGTGAGTGCTTGGGGTTTAACGTCGTACTCAACAATTTTTCAGTCATATGACGACGAAGGAATCCTTAGGGTGCATGTACGTGTAATGTGCCTCCTTGTAGCAGGACGGATTTCCACCGCTCTTTTATCTAGTGCTGCTTCACTGAGACGACTTACCGAAGGCAAGTAAGTTGCCCCGCCTGAGGCATTATACTGATACGGGTCAACCAGTCGTTGCACTATCCCCTTCATGTTGAATGCCAAGCGAGGAAGTTACAACTTCCTCTTTTAAAGTCTTAGGTGTGACTCGATCAAGGATTGATCCTGGATCTGCCGGTCCCGAAGCGGACGCTCTACCAACTGTCCTATCCGGGCCGGTTCTGCCAAAAGCAACTGATCAATGAGGTCGCGTGGTTAGATTTAGTGGATGATTCTGCGATCTTATATCAGTAAGTTTGTCATGTTTTACCCTATTTCTGCCACGCATGAAACTGGCCGTTCTCGTCCACGAGTGTGCAACAAAACGAAACTCGAGCCAGCATTACACTAAAGCATTGATTTTCATTATCATTTATGTCGAAAATTTGTTAACTTCAACATAAAAAATATATATCCCTTAGCTTTCGCGTCGTACAATGTCATGCCACCATATGCAGCCACCGTTTTTTTAGCTGTGGTTGCTGGGAGTGAAGTCAGTTCCATCGAAAAAAAGACAAATTCTGACATAGACTTCAGCCAGGTGCAAAATAAGAGTGCAGCCTAACAACCTAAAATGTTCGTATGGCAGTATTACCCAATCGACCCTCCTTCACTGTTCAGTTCGGAGGCCAATCTTGGACCCAATTTCCCTGAATCAAATTGCCCAGACGCAACAGTCGAGCCGAGTTAACGATGTAGGCCACTATGCCGAGCTATGCTTATTATTGATGAAAATATGTACCGAGGTTTATATTCTTTTGTCATTTTTTAAAATACATTTTTAAAAACAATTATTCTAAATCAATCAGCTTTCAACACAGTTACACACTAGTAACAGTTCAATTTAAATCAAGAGGATATTCTTTATTATAACTTGACAGATGGAACGAGAGATTGTGTTCTTCAGACATGACAACAATTTATTTTACATGCAAAATAATCAGTGTGTGGATAACAAAAGCGGTTTTCATACTCAGGTACATGTATATGCAAAAAGCCCGAAATCATTTTGATGCTATAGACTTTGGAGTCTTCAGTCAAGTTCTAGTTTTGTGAAATCAGACATCCAAACAGCCCTACACATCACTAAAAATACCCCACAAAACCTTGTTTGATTGACTGAATGGCTGCTGTATATTTGGCGTACAGAATATTTCATCTACGTGACGGCAGTCAGTTTAATTCAACTTTAGCGTCCGGAATAAACCGCCGGTTTTGGCAAGTAAATAACGAATTTAATATTCTTTATATATATGTGATACAGATTTTTATCAACAGAACACGCTTAACGATTTTGTCAGAAAAAATACGTATACGAAATATGTTACGCAATACCGATAACACATCGCTTTGCATAGTTTATTTCATCAGTGCTTGACGCCGTGTTAAGGAATATTCCACGTTTTGGCAAGGACCCGGGTTTATGAATGGTAGAAAATGGATAAACGCGAATCTCCTTACAGATAACTAGATTCGAAAGCACGACTCAGTTGGTCAACACCTAGGGTGTGTATGTACATGTATGTATGTTTAGGTTTTCACGTCACATGACGACGCGGAGACATTAGGTTTGTGCATATATATATATATGAATTTCAAATGAGTTAAGAAAGTGTGCACAAAAAGCAAACAGGCGAATTTACAGCCATACAATAGCCGGATTGATTATTTGTTGTTTAATCCAGTACTCAAGAATTTTTCTTTTGAATTACCATGATAGCTATCGATGACATTGTTTCCAGCTATAAAAACGGCACTGTTCTCTTTTACATGTTCACAGAGTAAAAGTAGGCCTATAGCGAAGTTGCAATGCATGCTGTAGGTCTATGCATGGAGATATTAATATAAATTACTGCTTTCGGAAATTGGGCTTTATCTGCTTGAGAAGTCCTTTTTGTTTGTTGCGCTTGTGGTATATTTAGTTATTTTATTGGCTTCAGTAAATTTAATTAGAGTCACTTATTCTATGGCTGTCACTATTAAGAGTAGTGGAAACCAAAATGTCCTAGGAAACCACTGTTTATATATACTGACAAACGGAACGGCAACACAAGCGTACTCAACCGCTTATTTCCGTAAATGCCCCACAGTCAGAGCAAGCTAATCTACAAAGCCGTGCCCAAAGCCGTGTTTGAACCCGCATCAAGTGTGTCCTAGTGACAATCTCCTGTAGCCACTCTGTTACTGCCCGCTCCTATACTTGAGGTATAGGCGAATGTCAGATTTATGACTGATACTTTACATTCTTGGGGAAAATTCAGTTAGTTTCTGGAGTATTTATTTTTGTCCCTACATCATGCGTGATTCTCGATTGCCATTGGCTGATCAGACCGGTCAGAATGTTGACAAACACTTGTCACAGATGCAGAGCACGCCCATACATAGTATATGAATCACATCAGGAGTTTAAATGCCATATACCCTGCGCCATAGAATCACCGCGATTATAATAAGGGGCTTAACTCAGTTCGGCCTAATGTCGACTGCTGTCGCTAAAAATGGAGGATATCGCTGATGTGTCTATAGGCGGCAAGAAAGGATTTGCCTCTCATACCAGAGAAGAATTGCTAGAAAAAAAAGCAAGGTTATTACAGAGTCGATAAAAAAGTATAATTCAACCGCGGCGAGAATACCTCGCAAATACCTCATCGAAAAACAAGATGTGGATTTCGAGGCATGCCACCCCGTGAGTCTTAATGACGCTTTATCGCACTCTAACATCGACTGTCGCAAGGAAGATGGTACTGACTACAAAACAAATTCCCTAGAAAGTTTCTGGTATACATCCATATATTGATTAAATCGTTATCTGAAAGCTCCGCCCCACTGTAAGAAATTTGACATCATCAGAGACTTGGCATTTACCGATACAAATAGAATGTTCAAGACAGCCATTAATGAACTGAAACAACTTGGCAATACAATAACCCATTACCCAGTCATTTTGAAGCTGACAGAAAGAAGATTTATTCCTGCGTTAATCTCAGTCCCAAAACCTTTCATGGGTTATTAAATAATGTTATGTTTGAGACTGTACTTCTGTCGGCAAGGGCTTGAAAACATGAAAAAGATGACTAAGGCCACATTTGCAGTGAAAGTGGCGAGTACCACTGGACTGAAATACATACATAACGCTGTAAGCGAACTGACAAAAATCATAGGGCTTGTGACAAAGGTAATGTTTCTGATTTCATGCCAGAAGAACCAGACTGACCCATGTGCCCGGGGACTTCATTTCAAACATACATTGCAAAGCTGCATCTCGATCTGGACAGGACCTGGCAGCACCCAAAGGATTCGTGTCAGGATGAAGACAGTGTCTTCTTGACCAGGAAACCGCTAGGGAAGGACACCATATCACGCTTCATGTCCAAACGGAGTTAACAATGGAACCTGTCCCAAATATTTACCAATCACAGCATCCGTGCCACAGGGGCCACGATACTTTCACAGTTCAACTTTAGCGCGTCATAAATTATGACGGTCACGGGTCACAAAAGTGTGTTGTCTTGCTGTGTATCAGAGTGTATCCAAGGGTGAAAAGTTGGTAATGGGGCAAGCCATGACTGCTGGTGTGTCATCAACAAAACCTAGTGTGCTCATCTCTAGAAATACAACCTCTTTCAATACTTCCCGCTACTGTAACTGTCAGTTCATCATCAACAAAGCCTAGACTATCCAGCTCTGTCACGTCACCTTCAGTCATACTTCCCGCTACAGTAACTAGCAGTTCATCGGCATCCAATCTACAGTCAGCATTAACTAGGCGAAGTGACGTCATCTCTGGGGATGCCCTAGTTCACCCCTCACCAGTAACCTCGATCGATGGTGAAGATATGTATTCAGATTTTGATTTTGGCCTGGAGAGCATGCTACAAAGATGAATAGATCTCGAGTTTCTTATTAAATTCATTTACACGATTCTTCATCCAGTTGAGTTTTTGCTTTAGCACTTTTTCACTCATTAAATTTCTAGTTGACATCGCATGCGTTATATATAGATTGCCGGATTAAATTTGATTTGATTGGTTAATGGAATGATTGCCAGTCTGATAAAAGCGTGCTTACACGATAGATGTTAACACACGTTAGAGCTGGTCACGGATAAAGCCCACTGGTATTGAGCCCTAAGGTTATATAAATAACCTATATAAAATTATAGTTCCCTGTTTGGCATTTGGAGACAAAATCCCTGTGCGATGGATATGGGGGTGATTTAGCACAGTAAAACAGTTCGGCTGACATTAATTCTCTTTATGTCTCTTGATTCCATGGCGTGTCATTGTGAGGCAAGAATGACGAGTTCAACTGAAGTCATTTTTCTTTGTGACGCTGTATTCCATGGCGCGTCATTGTGACGTCACGCCACCATACAGCGCTGCCTGCATGCTACATGGCTTGCGTGATATTTCTCAGCTCAGCTTTACATACTAAAACGGGGTTTTCTGGGTGGGGGAAAAACGAGCGCTTGGATCAACCAAGTTTGCCTGTCGTTATAGTGACACGTTATATACCAAGAGCTCAAAATGTTATAAACTAAATAAGCTTGTTTTTGATACGAACACTTCAATGCCCCGTGTAACTTTATTATTATTCAAAAACAACTCGAAGCAGTAATAAAACCCTAGGGTGTCAGCAAATATATGCTTCATTGTTTTGGTATAAAACGTTTTTAAACATTCCTGTTCTGATTACATTCTGAGTTTTTACTGTTTCTGTAACATGTTTCCTATATATACAGCAGTGCTGTTTTGAAAATTACTGACTCGTGTATGTACTCACTGTAGCAAAATTGGCTTTGTATATTTACTATACATATCCTCTAATCGTAACACATACATACGGCACTGTATATATATATATATATATATATATATATATATATATATATATATATATATATATATATATATATGTTGGACTCGGAAGCAATCCACGTCTCCCAGGAACATTCGCTTATACAATTACCAAAACGCCATGATAGGGGTTTTAAGTATGAACAAAAAGTATACTGGTTTACAAAGTAGTATACGTACATATTGTAAAAAGAAGAAAAAAATTAATGCAAGACACTGCTCTTGCACTTAATATGTAAAGTTTAAAATTTGACACCCTGCCTGAATAAAGATTGCCTAAAAGTCAAGAAAATCCGTGGCCCAAAAATGAGTTTTACCCACAACAATAAATAATATACTTCCAGAAATATTATTTATTTATTTGATTGGACGCAATTTGGTGTTGTACGCCGTACTCAAGAATAATACCCGACAGTGCCCAGCATTCGGGTGGGAGGAAACCGGGTACGCAGAGCTCAACGTGTGTGGGAAACCAACGACCATCCACCAGAAAAATTAAGAAAAGAAATTTTGAAGGAGCGACAAGAGCTTTTTCTCCATAGGGTCATTACCTTTATAGTCACTGAACAAAATAAAATATAACAATAAACAAAGTAGACTTCCGAATCTGCAACTCGAACAGCACAATAGCTATGTTTGCGAAATTCGCCGGAAATTAAACACGCATCATATGCCCTAAACAAACTGTTAGATTAATTATACAAAAGATAGCGTCCAATAGTCAATTTTCAGGACATTTTAAACATGATATCTTCTCCAACACAATTTATATATATATATATATATATATATATATATCTATATATATATATATATATATATATATATATATATATATATATATATATACACACACACACACACACACACACACACACACAGTACTATATTATTCTGACCATTATATATAAGATTTAAAATAGGCCCAAATGCCTGTTCTTACCATAAGCAAATTACAACAGCCTAAACAGTAGATTAAGAACCAGTATTTACATTACTATACAGCCTACACAGAAAGTGTTAACAGAAAACAGTTAGCTTTTGCATTCTGAATCTGTAGATGTATAGTCTTGTGAAGATCTTCCCCTTTTTTTGTCATTTTATAGGCCTTTTGGAATATTTGCCATTATGCGTTTCACTATTTGGTCTCGTCCAAATGTAAAAATCCGCATTCTCACTCTAAAGTATGAGTAAGTACGCCTCATTCTAGCCGAAAATAGGTCATGAAATGGAGGCTACATTTTTGTATACCCGTATGAAGCTGCGGTTGAACGAAACCTGTTAACGGAGCTACTTGACCCCTGTGTGCTAGATGTATCGCTGGGCCTGTGCACTCAGAGAGGAATGCTGGTTCCCTTGAGATAATCGTTGACCAATCAGAGCCATCAATAAAGAGAATGTGGGCCAATCAAATTATAGGTTGTAAACGATGTCGACGCGGTACAGGGTATCACGTGACGTTAACGCCTTCCCTCTAGCTCAACAATCAAAATGGAGACACAGACTGCACGCGGGCATGATTCGAATATATCGTGTCTTTTCCCAGAGATACTCGCAATCATTTTCAGTTACTTAGACGTCCGAGACAAAGGCAGAGTAGCACAAGTATGTGTCGCTTGGAGAAATGCCACGTATAACCGAATAGTATGGAGAGGTGTCGAGGCGAAACTTCATCTCCGCCGGGCTAACCCGTCTTTGTTTCCCAGTCTGGTAAAACGTGGTATCCGTAAGATACAAGTGTTGAGTTTACGCCGAAGTCTGAGGGAAGTGATCGGAGGAATCCCTTGCCTAGAAAGTCTCAATCTGAGCGGCTGTTACAATGTGACGGACATCGGCCTGGCCCAGGCCTTCGTGCAGGAGTGGCCGCACATAACCGTGTTGGACTTAAGTTTGTGTAAACAAATAAAAGACGAGAGCTTGGGTCGAATCGCACAGTTTCTTAAAAACTTGGAAGTGCTGGAGCTTGGAGGATGCTGCAATATCACAAGCATAGGACTGCGCCTCATTGCGTGGGGTTTAAAAAAATTAAAGAGATTAAACCTGCGAAGTTGTCGTAATATTTCAGACGACGGAATTGGCCATTTGGCCGGACTGTGTCCGGATGCAGCGGAAGGGAACCTTGAGCTGGAGCACCTGGGCTTGCAAGACTGTCAAAAATTAACAGATCAATCGCTGAAACATGTTAGTGTGGGGCTCACTAATCTCAAAACAATAAATCTCAGTTTCTGTGGAAGTGTGACAGATTCTGGAATTAAATATCTGGCCAAAATGGCGAGTTTGCAAGAAATTAATTTGCGAAGCTGTGACAATATCAGTGATATAGGATTAGGCTATTTGTCAGAAGGAGGTTCAAGGATATCTGCGCTGGATGTGAGTTTTTGTGACAGAGTTGGTGATCAGGGACTGATTTTTCTCTCACAAGGCTTATTCAGTCTGCGAAGTCTCAGTGTGTGTGCATGTAATATTGGCGATGATGGCATTGGTAGGCTTGTGAGGACGTTGCATGACCTGACAACATTAAACATTGGCCAGTGTAACAGGCTGACAGATCGGTCACTGTCACATATTGGTGATCATCTGAAAAACTTAAAATCCATTGACTTGTATGGGTGCACAAAAATCTCAACTGTGGGTTTGGAAAGAATAATGCAGCTAAGAACACTGACAACTCTGAATCTAGGCCTGTGGCACAAGAGGTGAAGTTTGCTCTGTGTGAATATATTGTCCTGAACATTTTTGTTACTCTATCAGAGCACAGGTGTTCTGTACTTTTGTGTATGTCCTGATGTTAGTCAATTCTCATCAAGTGCCATTAATAGTGAACTGTTAATTGAGTGCATGGCCATATCGGGTTATTTCATGTACATGTATTTACTCAACTGCCTGTCCATTTCACTAGTTCAGACTTGTTAAAATCTGATTATGATGAGAAATGGGTCGATCAGAGCTGATGTTTTGTAGATGTTTACCCTAGCTATTGGAATGATGTGCTTTGACTCTCAGTCATATCTGCTGCTAGACCAATCTATTTTTTTGTCATTACCCTACATGTACTTTTTATTCATTCGAAAGTGCACGTGGAACTTATTGCAGTTCTCTACTACCTTAAGCAAAATTCCTGTGACAGCAAATCCACCACATGAATTCTGTTGCCTGGTTAAGCTTCCACAACAGTAACAAATTTACACATGTGCATTACAGATTTTATGCAGACGTAATATGTGTTCAACTCTGTGGATGAAAACTTTACAGTCTTTGTGAGAATTGCCTTTGAAGGTGTTGGATGTTTATGGCACCTTACTGAGGCTTACTTTTTTCTTTCATAATAATGTTCAAATTTATCCTTTCATCTACTAATACTTGGCCGAAGTAAAGTTGGCAAAATGTTAACTCTGGATAAACTATTGTGTGATTTCTGACCTTCTGTTCAGGCTCTTGTTATTATTTTTGAGAAGTGTTTAGATTTTAATTACTTCATGAACAGTAGCTGATCTATAAGGAAGATGAATTGAAAAATATATGTAAATTTTTGTTAGCAACAGAAAAGAATGGTCGGTGGAATTTAGATGTAGTTCATTAAGTTAAGTTCATTAGTTTCTTCTTCACAAAAGAAGAGAATACCCAACTTTTTTAGATTGAAGTTTGAAATTAAACTGGTGTGATGACTTTATTTGAAACTAAAGATATAGAAATGGATGATGGCCATTCTTTCTGGCATTATATATTAGCTTACATTATTTTTGGAGTCGGTTTCTGTGCTCAGAAAGAAGAATTTGTTTTATATCTACTCACAGTTGGTCCAGGAATATAATGGTTAATGATAATATTTGAAATTTAGAAAAGTCTATCTTAAACTGTAGCCAATATTTTTAGACAAATGGCTACTGTCCCCATCTGACATGAAAATATATTTTGGACACTAACTTTCTTCTGACTGGCTGTTAGCTGGATGCAACTGTATCCTTACAATATTTTTTTCTTTATGACATGAGTGAAAATTTTTTACTGATTCATTTTAATTTTAATACACCTTGTAATGTATTAGTTGTTTACAGTACTTACATATACAAGTATAATGAATCAGTTGTTATAGTACTTACATATACAAAGATCTGCATAAATATAAAGATTCCTATGAAGGCCAGAACAGTCGGGCTGTACTTAAACTATGATGCATGGAATGTCTTAAGGACTGCAAAGCTTGTATAATGTGGACACATGGTGTTTTCATGGTGTATTGATATATGTAGATGAAAACCTATGAATTCAGAGAAAGTTAATTTATACAAATAACTTTTTGTTCCTGATCAGCCCAGTAAAAGGATCAAATTTGCTTCTGGTAACCATGCTTTGTCATACATTATACTGCTGTCATGTATTGATAATACTGTCTTCTGATACTTTATACTGCCTCAAAGAGAAGGGAAAGTAACAAGACGGGTTGCCTCATAAACTTGAAATTGTTGAAGTGAGGAGACGAATTCACCAAGCTTACTTGTTGTTTTAACTTAGATCATGAACTCAGTAAGTCACTTAAACAATTACATAATATGGAGATGTTTTTAGTGAAGACCTTGCAGACATCTGCAGTGAAATATATATGCAATGATAAATGAAATGTCATGTGCACGAAAACTATATTCTAGAGATATATATATATATATATATATTTTCAGAAGAGCATGGTTATCTCTTCTCGAATTTTCTTGTGAAATATATGTTATGTTTTGTAAGTTTTGGTGTTCTTTTGTGGTTGATTATGGCCCCTGTATAATATGAACATTTGTTCAAGCAGATTAAGCTGTCTCAGTGAGGAGTTAGAATGGTACATGTAATCCCTGACCAATAGATGAAGGTATCAAATAGAGCTTTCATCGCTCATACTGCATTTATAGGTCAGAAAGTGTGCGTGTTGTGTGGGCTGGGCGTTGCAGGGCCCTTTTGTGTGCAATACACCAATCAAATACCTAAACTTTTGTTTATCTGTTAAGGTTTAACCATGAATACATCAACACACATTTCAAAAGGCTAGGTTGTGTGCCACATAAGTGGATGTTATATACTGTGAAAACACACTTGCTTATTTTGAACTGCTTCAGAGGTGAAAATGCCTCATATTCACTTCTGCTTGTGATATAATCCAGTTCTTGTGGAGCTAGTCAAAATTGGTCAATTAAATTAGATTGTGTAAGTGTTAAGGGCTTTTGTCAAGAAACTTTACTGGCACCAGTTTGTTCAAAGGTGTATTAAAAGGTAAGCGAGGCTTAAATCTTCTTGTCCTGTCTTGTTCTAATGCAAATCCAGTTGGATTTTAGGTCAAACTAAAGATAATATCAGACTTAACTGCAAATACACTTTTGAACAGCTGGGCTCAGTTTGAGAACCCTGTTATATCAACTGTGGAACCTGAATATCCATACAGATGACTTTTGAGTAATCCAGGTATTTAAATTTCAGTCTACCTGCAATTGCCATTTTGCTTTCAAATGTTAAAAATGCCTTAAGACAATCCTGATCTTCCATGTTGGATATCACCAGTCCATCAAGAGTATCTGGTAAGTACATTTAAAGAATTTATAATTACAGGTTGTCATGCCAAAGTAGATAAGTCAGACTCAGATCCAGTCTATGGAGGCACAGAAATTTAACTTCATTTATTTCAACCTTGGTTACTAAAAGACAATTTTTTTTTACTGTCATCGGAAATAAACTCTAACTTTTGGGTTGTCACGAACAAATTTGGCCGAGGGAAAATAAATGTATAGATCATAAAAACCCAAAACCGTCCGCTAAAACAGATGAGACATGGCATAGTGTAAATGGATATGCTCACCTAAGAGAAAAGGCCCTTAACCGATAAAGTCGCGAGTTCAAATGTAATCCCGGTGGCTTGACTGAGTCACAGGTTGGTACGGCAACAACCCCAAATCAAAGCTTTCAGGAATGATCAAATGTTTTTGCGAGTCTGTAAACGAAGCACTTGAAGGTGTGTTCCCCCACCTCCTCACCTGTATACCTGTAATAGTAAGGGATTGACAGCATCCAGGGATGATACCTGAGTTATATATACATGTATACTGTTTTTGTACGTTTGATGGGTTAGCACATTTGAATCTCATGAGTGCATATAACTTTTTACAGAGGAGCATCGACGAAGCTCCCACACGGATGTCACTGGAGCAAGGAATCTATATAATGAAATCTATATCCAACAGGATAATTACATTGTAACCTATGTATAGGGTGAGGCGTTCGACAAACGCGTTGATACTTCTGTCAGACACATGGGTTTGACAATCATATTCACTTTATATCTGCTTTGGTCAAAAAACTCAAATGGCTTCATGGAGTCTGGCTCTTATGCTATCTACCCACCTCCGTTCCTAAAAATTTCATCGACATTTTTAAAAGACAAAACTGTGGTTAGTAATGACAAATTCGTGGAACCGTTGAGCGACACGGTTAAATAAAAAACCAAAATGCTGTTCATGCACCATTACACAAAATGCATGTGTACACGCTTAGCTGCAAGCGTGTTACTTTCAGCTGCCTGAGACCTGGCCATGCAAACGAATCCACGCATTGGAGCCCGTCTTCTGGAGATTTGTCAGAGGAACAAAGGTTTTGGAAGACAATAGGCGTATGGGCGTTACGTGTGTGGCTGTCCACTGGCAAAAGATCGGAGGCGACACTCAGACGGTCGATACAGGCACGGAAAACACACGGAAATTAACGCAGTAATGAAAAAAGCGGAAGTAAGGAAGCCATGCACCGGGTCCAGATGGCCACCACCCAAGAACTTGGGTCTCTTGGGATTTACACTACATCGGAGGAGCTCTCGTAGATATGGAATAAGCACTGAACCTGAAGGTGAGGGCTCAGGACCAAAGCACCTCCACTCCCACCCCATCAACATCCCCGCCTTTCTCAAATTTGAGATGCCCCCTCCCTCCACCTATCTCCTGAAATAATGATGTGTGTTTTCATAACACAGCAAATATAGGACAGATATGCGTCCAATCCCCAGAAAAGCAAATAATCCTATACAATGGGTGTCCACATGTGTTATCCCAGCGCGAAAATGCGTGTTTATCCGCAGGATTTGCCTCTTTGGTATGTTTTCCAATACAGTGCTCCACTAGAATAGTCACAGATTGCTCTGACATACAGTTTTGGCAAAATAGTGTTTGGCCAAGGATGGCTGTGGTCTATCCTGGGTGAGTCAAAATTTTTGCTGAATGTAAAGTCAGAGCAATCTTGGACAAGCACCACCGCTGACACTTGTGGGTGCAGGCGTTGCTTTTATTTGAAGAAACGCGCGAAAAATGTGCTTATTCGACGACAACGACACATTAGAAAGCGTTTCGCATTGTGACTCTCTTGCCTGCGCCATTCGAACCAGAGGTACTTATTTGCAACTGCGCGTACACCAGTCCGATTGCTTTCCCGAATTAGCCCATTTTTCACAATTTATCCTGCCTCGTTATATAATCGTTTATGACAGATGCTAATATAGTTATGATTCACGAATAATATTTTAACGTTGCATTTTTCGCTCCCTCGTTCAGCCATTCCCGGAACAAAAAATTATATCATATTCAACCGAAAAGAACAAATAGGCATTTCATGAACGGCTAGATATGTTAGCATATATATAGGCCTATAGATAGTCATTAGAAATCAAAATTTAGATAAGACTAATTAATTTAGTCACGTGGTTACATTTTTCTAAAAAAGGTTATAACTCAGGAACAAGATGGCAAAGAAAGGCCATTGCTCGTAGAGTTACAGGACACACAACATTGCAAATCTCCATCGATGCGTTATATATAACGAGACAATGATGGACTGTAACCTTTAATCCGCCATCACATAGGAACACACCGTGTTTACACTGTTTGACCAAACCTGATTACTTCAGGGTGACATGCATGCAGCATTCAACGACCAAACATGTCTTGTGTTTTCTGAATAGATAAAAGAAATATATATTTTTGGGGACACGGTAATTTTGGATACTTTTATACTACAGATATGCAAAACCCAGCAAAGTTATAAATTGTTACGGCTACCTTATAATTTACTCTAAAACAGTTTATTCTATTGCAGAACCTTTAATGCGTGTTAAACCACCGTTAGGTTTGCTTTTTTTAATAAATCATACAAATAAGGGTTTGCAAACGGCTTGGGGTATATTTAATCTATCACAAACATTTTCACAGCGTAAAATGTTTATAATCTTGGAGAACCACGCCTTCCATTATTTGAATATGTTATATAAGTGCCAGTTCCACAGGTGTTACACGTTTCTATGGTCTAATTTCATAACCATCAATATGACAGAAAGTGCATTCACGAGCGGTTTCTACTGTTAACCAGACCAACGAAAAACAATCTAGGGGAGATAATCGTACAACGAAAGTTGATTTCATGGGCCCACACACCATTTTCCTCACCGCTTCTACACAATAGAATTTTTCAGAAGTCATACCAAAATGTCAGATGACTTCAACACTCACCTTCATCATATTTGTTGAAATGCAGTTTAAATCTTTGTCCAAAACCTATGCGATGTAATATGAACTGAAACTGAAATGGAATATCTCAGAGGTCATTTAAGTAATAACCTTGTTGAATTATTAGTTCAGAAATGCATTGTGTATATATGGCGGTTAAATAAGCTAAGGGCACGATCTTTTATATAAAGCTTTCCTGTATATTCTTATTACAAGAAGGCCGCCCGTGGCCTTACGATGGGTAGTTTGGTAGGCACCTTAAACTCAAAAATGCACTATCACTTTTTAACTAACATTTCGGTGTTTATTTATGTCACCCTTAGGCACGAAAATAGGCTTGCAATTTCACATTACTAGGAATGGCATTTGTACCTATTTGATATGCTTACTTATCTCAGTTTTCACTACGCCCATGGTGGATGTAAACCATAAAGCAGAATTCGAAAGCGACGATAAACCATTAAGATCCGTTAAGTCTACATTTTCTTAAGATTGTCCTTTATAGTCATGTTTTGTTTATATATTCACTTTCCCTGAGGATAAGATCTCCTGTAATGACCACGATCCATTACGGTTCGTCCATACGGCCTGATGTATCAGTGACGGCGAACAAAAAACACACATTCATCCCCCTAAGGCTCAGTTTTAAGCTTCAGTTTTAAGCGGTTATGGACACGGAAGGACTAGTGAGTACATACTGTGAAGGTGAACTAGAACGTTTTGATAAAAAGTACTCAGCAAATAAGTAAAGTTTTTCATTAATTTCACTAAAATGGTTAATGGACATATACTCAACGTGCAAAAACTGTCGAACATTTAGTATGTAGGCAAATTAATCCTATAGACAGCTTAAAAAAGTATTGCGATAGTAACTAAAACTGCCATTTGTCACAAGAAATCGAACAAAAATAATCATTTTTCAATATTCAGGACCCTAACTTTTACGGGAGAAAACATAAGAAAGAAAACGACGAAGCATGCGTACTTATAGACACCAGAATATTCCTAATTATCTTGATCCCTGATATAAGAAACTATACAGTATACTTAAGCAAATTTCGTGGGGCAGAAGGAGTTCAACAAAAATACACAGTTGTTTTGAAAGTGACTGAACTATCAGGGTAATAAAGAGTGCGGTCATTTTGGTGGATTACACTATATGTATATGTAGAGATTATCCATTTTACATTCACTATGTAATGCTTGTATTTCCAAATACGCTCCTATATTTGTCCTTACGTGTATATAGCATGTTTTTACATTAACCCTCGCGGTTCATCCATGATAAGTTAAAGGGGAAAGAGACAAAAAAAAAAAAAAAAAAAACCTGTCTGAGCAGACAGCCCATTTGAATGGGGTGTGTTACATTGCATGAGCAGGTCTTTAGACTCCGAGGAGCACACTCTAACCATTAGGTTACCGAAGCAGTCTATTATATTATGGGTTTTTATTACACAATATGGGCGTCTAAAGAGCTGCTTACAAGAACACTCGCAATTGGTTCACACGTCCGCAAGGATCTTCTTGTTTTGTAACCAAAATTTGAACGGGTTTAGCATGCTTTTCGTCAAAGAATGGTTAAGTGCATTTGTTATTTGTGGATGTAAGATGATGCATGTCTGTGGATTGTGGAACAGTGCTATAGGCGGTCCTATTATATACATAACCATGAAATTATTATCTGTACATTATCCTTACTGTACATTAGCAACTATACAATGTGTTTAATTTTAAAGAATCTTCAAGGAAGATTAAATTATACGTGTATGGCATGATATCTGTTGATCAGACACTTCTTATAAAAGAACAAAAAGTGCACAAACGCGTCGTCCTAAAGTCGAATAAGGGCAAAGAATCACTTAGCAGCGCATGAAGATGTATTTTTTTGTGGAATCATCATTAGAACGACATGGGGTTAAGCACGAAATATTTTATGCCAGCAAAGACTCGTTATCCTTATCTTTAATGTCATATGAAGAAGGTTTTTATGAATTTCGCGATGTTTTACATCCCTCTGATAAAGTCTTTACTCTTGATAAACACTTTAAACAAAAACGAAGCGAACCTGTCAGTGAGTTTTCCGGCACAGACTACGCAATCGCCCCGGGCACGAGTCACTCTGGCTGCCATAAGAACTGTTGTGAGTTACTTGAGATAACGTAAAATTTGAGTGTTCACAACACCTCACCAATTAAACAGACACATTTAGATAACACACCTCACACGGATAATTACTCTTAACTTGGGTGGGACTTTTGACTCCCGACTGTTATAGTTCACCCTCGGTCCGCCTTTTAACAGCTACTTTTACCTGCGGGCGCAACGTTAAAACAATGTCAAGTAATTAAAGTTGTGAACTGGTTGTGACTTCTAGTAATCAGCGAATGTTTTTCTTCAATCTGTCACAAATGGACGTTTACACACGTTATTTATTACCTGCCAGCGACACCGTTAAGAACAACAATGACACTTATATGCGGCTAAGATGAAAGACAAAGTAAACTATCAAAACTATAAACTTTTTGATTTGACGTACTTAATTAGACTGGGTGGGATGGTTTACGGTCTTGAGGGGCATCTTTTGCCCTGGAAGACATATCAAAGGTTTACGGTCTGTGAGATAACAGATAAGCTGAAGACACGTTTAGCAGGAGGAAGTCATACATCATTTTTCGACTAGAATTCTGAATTTTTTTGCATGAGCTATGATTAAAATAATCTTCAAGGTGTTCAGGATTACTCTGACAGGTAACGTCAACTCATCCGTTTTAACTTCACCTTATTGATGCAATCAAGAGAGTCAAAATCAGGGCCTTTAAAAAGGCATCAAGCTATGAAGTCATCAACCTGTGATTTACTGTTTACTCTGTAACTTATTACAGTTCAATATCTCCGAACCGATTGTGTGATACTAATTAGCCAAAATCGTCTGTAACCTAACATTTCCGGTTAAAATATGGCACGAAAGCTATACGTCAGTTTCCGTACCTAACATTAGCAGATGTGCACGCAATTCCTAGATCTATATTCCAGATGTACATGGCATATTATCTAATTTTTACAGCAAATTGTTTGGGCCCTCTAATGTGAAACTGCTAAGGCTAATTTCACATCTTCATTAAGGTTTTACTAAAAATACATCAACGTGCAACATATGTACACACATACGAAAGCCATTTGGATAATAGCTTGAGTTGGTACTCACACAGAAAGTTGAAACCAAACACCTCGGTAGACATTTTTCATACCACGCGTAACAGTGACAAGAATGGTTTACACTGCATTGTTATATACTTGACTAAGCAATATTACACATAAATCTGAAACAGAGCACCCAAAGAGATTATTCACCACACCTATGAAACTGACAAGTGTGTACCTTGCACTGTTATATACGTTTCCTCGATATATCACTTAGACATCACAGTTTAATTTTATATTAAACATGTTTATGTTTACATTGTTTTCCTTATTTCTCTTGATCCATTATTGTCAAACATTTTAACACATACAAAATATAACGCGACAGGTGCAATTAAAAAAATTGCAAATTAAATTGAGTCACGTTACAAATGTTCAAGATTACTAGACTTTAAAGGACAAGACAGCCCCTGGCTAAAACACATTTCAATCAAAAGCAGGATAGTCCAGCTTTCTAAAAAGTATCATACCTTATTGTTTTAATGAGATTTCACCGAATTACATGTAGAACAAAATGACAATAGTGCACAAAGCTAGTGTGAATCGAGGCAGCCATCTTGAGAATTTTATCCAATCAAACACATAGCTATCAGATTGCACGGCTTAAGCTGTGACGTAGCTTTTACCCATTCACTCCATGAAGTGACTTATGATAACACACAACTACTGCATAAGACGTCATTTTGAGATCGTTTACAACGATTTAGTCTCGTGCAGCCGAAGGGCCATTTCACACAATGCTGTTAGACAGGTATGTATCATTTACAGAACACCACACACTTAAAATCTGTTGATTTACAAGTGGTGTAATATTCAATGAAGGTATCAAAAATTATGTCGGACAGCAGCACACCGTCTCGCTCCAAACTGCATTCATCTCTCCGGTAGACCTTAGGCCTCCATAGACACGGTGTTCAAATTGTACAAATACATTTTTGTCGTTTATGTTAGCGTTTAGTCAGCATGCAGTTGCTGAATAACATATATCAGAGTCCGTGAAAAATTTATTAGGGATGCCGAAGGTTTATGGGAATTAGAAGACGGCATTTCATTGCAAATTTTCATTGCACAATGCTTAAAATTAATTAAATAATATGATATATTTTTTTCTCTGAATTTATTCGAACTGATGAATTATGCCCTTTGTCTTTGTCGCATACAGGGGATGTTTTGTTTTTTCCTGCTTTCGTTTGTAAAATACAGTAAAATTATTGAAACGCCGTGTTTAAGCCGAGGTGCTTTCTCTGACATCCGCGATAACTTGATCAGCACTGCTCTCATCTTAGAATCCACCACTACAAAAATGAAGCATAAAATCCAGCGACAGTCGAATACCTATTTCAGCCTCAGCGGTGCTTAGATTTATTCCCGTTTGTGTCAGAATTCAGCATGAGTCCAGTATTACAACAATCCTGTTGTAATTTTGTAAACATTTAATAGGGACCAGAATTACCGGTATCAGCACAACCTCTCCGGAGGTTACAACCTGTATAAATAGGTCGTAAACTGTATAAATGATATAGCTGGTGTGTGAACAGTTCAAACAGTGGAAGAAATATCCTTCCAGTACGCCCAATTTCCCGGAAAGCTATTTATCACTTGGTCCTTCATCGCCGAAGTCCACAACTTTAATCTGCCATAAGCTACTGCTTAGACTATTAAACGGGAAATACCTTCGACGTTAGAGAGCTAGAGTAAACGTGACGTCACCTTGCTGTTGATAACGTGCTGAAGCTGAGACAAGACGAAGCTTTTACTGGGTTAAAACATTCAAGAAAATATTTAATACCCGTTTAAGATACTTTGGTAGTCTTTTAGTGGACATAAGCATTAGCCAGATGTTGTCTTCCACTTCAATCTCCGCTGTGTATGCAAGGCTTTGTATTATATACTATTAAAAATTCCGGTTCGTGATGGTGTTTCTCAAAAATATGATATTATAAAAGTGAATGAATGAAGAATACAGCTTATGCTGTTCACGACATGTCACCCATGATGATCATCAGGTCACACATGATGATCATCAGGTCACCC
Source organism: Liolophura sinensis (assembly GCF_032854445.1). NCBI lineage: Eukaryota > Metazoa > Mollusca > Polyplacophora > Chitonida > Chitonidae > Liolophura > Liolophura sinensis. The sequence continues at coordinate 57,011,968 of NC_088301.1, read as the reverse complement.
ATGCTGATCATCAGAACACTCCAATACCGCATGTGAAGGCGTTTTGCCTGTCGCGAATATAATGATTAGGCGCGTTTCTGTTCATATCTGACGGTTAGTTTGATTGATTGTCATGATTAAAACTTGTCCCGATACTGTGTCCATCACATCTCTCATAGCTATTGATAACTGTTTACTAATTAAAGGTGTTAAATATTAACATATGTACCTCATCTATATAGAACATATCTCCTACTTTAAAATGTATATAAACATCATCCTGTAAATATAGGGTCCAAACTAATCAGAGCTAAACATTCTCTCCGAAAGAGTAGAAGGAAGGGTATATACGTAATAATCTTCAGATTTACATATATTTTATATACCAGGTGCTTTAATATGACATGCCAATATTCTTGTACTGTTTAATACTTTTCATTGTGAAACCCTACGTGTATACATTTATACTCTGCGCTTGTGGTCTTACTGGCAAATTTTGTGGGGGATGAATTTGAACGTTTAATAAGCTATAATGCATTTCTTTCCTTTGTTTATTTTTGTTTGTTTTGTTTTGTTTTCGTTTCCATCCATGCACAGAACAAACCTGATCAGTCACATGTACAGTCGTTTACATTTAAACGCTTTTAAAATACTTTTAGAGAAAAGAATAGCGAAGGGGACATGCACCAAGCAATAAAACGTAATGTTGTAAAAACAAATGTCTTCAGTGTATGTAAACTCATGCGGAAATCACGAAGAAGTTAAATTATAAACCTTTTCAGTGCGTGTTACAAATAATTTCTTTGTGGAGCGACATCTTTTGTATTAAAACAATACTATGAAAAATTTTATTCTGGGCCGGAATCCCAGCCGTGCTAATGCAGAAAGACTCCATTAACACCCGAATGGCAAGCTTTATAGGCGACAAGTCTAAGGGGAAGATGTTTTAAACATTGAGATGAAAGCATTGGTTATATTTGAAACTTAAAGTAATTTTTTATGAATATCTGTCTGAAAAAACAAAACAAATGAACGATGACTTTATATATTCTCGAGAACAATCTGAATCAGTAACATATTAAGACCAGAGAGGGCCAGGATCGCTAGTTTCTGACACACCGACTTTCCACCGGCCTATGACATAGTTATGGGGAAACATACTTCCTAAACAAAAATTATGCTCGTTTTAACTTTAGTGTGGGCGAACCCACCTTAATAACTCACCCCGAGCTGGTCTCTGATCGACAACAGATGGACAGGTATAAGAGAAATGCAGAGTGACGTTAGAACTTGGCTGTGTGCACCTGATTTACACCTATAAGCGCGTGAACTTCCTCTTAAAAAGCACTTTCAGAATTTCTGAATGAATTCGTCAGCGATGACGACCGGTGTCTATATAGTTTGGCTGGGGACAATACAAGAAGAAATATACCGGTTGACACTTAAGACAAAAGAAGCCGGAATTTCAGCAAGCACGATTACCTGTGAATCTAGGAAGGTGTACTGGCTCAGCCCCTGGCAAATTTCCCTCTTAACGACACACATAAAACACAAAATACATACTTTCAGTTATCTTTTTAACACCGACGAAAACGTCAACGAAATTTCCACAGCCTAGATGCACACACACACACACACACACAAACACACACACACACATATATGTATATATATCCTTCCATTTAAAATGGCTGTCGCTGTTAATCGAGACTCGTGAATATTATTGCACAAAGGGTTAATGATAATTCAAGTTAAATTGCGGGTGAAAAACAAGCTTTAATTTGTGAAACTGGTTGACTTATGCGGCCTATATGTAAAAGCTACTGTTGAAGAACAACGCCGACAGCTGTCTAAAGCGTTAGATATACGAACATAACGCCCAATCGGCCACCACACTGGGCGGGAATGAAGGCTGAGCTATGTATACACATTCGAACACATCCACAACACGGTAACAGTTGGTTTGTATTTATCAGTAGGTCTGTCTCTTCCACAACCGACAGAGACTTACCGCATGACCGAAGTACTTCGAACGGCGACGATGACATTTGACAGAAATGAGTGGTTTTCTCCTCGTCATCGCCGTATAATAGATTTTTTAACTCAGCAGCCTGCCAAGAGATGTCTGGCATCGCATTCATCAAGCCTCCCAATTATCTAGTCTCCTGACTGATCACATCAAAAGCTCAATCAGGCAATCTTTTCACGGGATCTTTACATATTATTAAGCGTCGTTAAGTGGCAGACAAATATGTCCGCCGACAACAACGTCAACACTGCAGCTACAACACGCTGCTTTGTAACGTTCTTAGCCATCATCGCTCCTTCCTGTTCGTTTCTGATCTATGGAATTTGAATTTCCTAGACAGGTGTAGTATGTAACCCAGAAGGAGAGGTATGCCTACTCTCTCAACAAACCTTAGTATGTGCTTGTCTTTCCCATTCCTGAATTGTAAAGTAGTTTAAAATCTTGTTATATCTTGCACTCCAGTTTGGGATCTCATTAGAAGAGAGATTTTAACCAATCGAAATACGTATACGCTGTAATATCCAGACACTTTCACGAAAAACTCAAACTGTGATTGAAAATACACAGTATATATATACAGTAGTGACCACAGTCTATAAAATAACGGCACAGTCACTAAAAAAAGACACATGTAAGTAGGCTATAAAGTTACACTTTTCATGCCATAAAGGCGTAATAAGAAAACCCTTAATTTTTGCACATACGCTTACATATAATAAAGTGAGCCTGATAAATAAACTTGTCATAAAATGATATCTAAATTTGTACGTGGGTATAACAGAAAATAGTTTTTTTTTTGGAGGGTTATCTAACGGTTGTCTTCACGTAGAACTGATAACATATATCGTATACAATCCGTTAACAACATAGGGCCTTCACACAATTCCTCTATTCAATGATCCTTTGTGATGATACATCACATCTCATGCAAGAAAGCAGAATCAAGATGTTCTTTAGACTTACCTCCCCTGCTTTTCACCTACAGCGTCAAACATATCTTACTTCCAAGATACTTTTGTGAGTTCATCTACTCATGCCATTATTCTATAGATATGCATTACTAATGAAATCTTACCTGTTAATCACTCTCTTGACATAGCTACCTTCTCTAAACCACCTGACACAAGTAGGCACTCAGTAATACCACAGAGGAAAACACAATCCAGTTAGCATTCACGTACTTCGCACACAGCTGACATAGAGTAACCAGATCCATTTGTGCTTATTTCCATTAGTAAGGTTGAAATGATGCGTAGATTTTATCACAAATATCCTCTTCAGTCCAGAGCAACTTCACCTGAAGAACAAGGAAATACAAAAACAGACCATATATAAGAACCCACTTCATTTAGGTAGATATACACTTCACTTCTTAAGAAGATGAATGTGGACTATGTTGTTCATACAAATAGAGAGCAGTGATATACCTTCTTGGACATGTGTTTGGGTTTTTTTAGATAACAGGAACTCTGGTACGCGCCTTCAGTGCTACTGACCATTTTTTACAATTATCAAGTCATTTTATAACATAAAAAGAAAACCACTCAAACTACAAAATCAGAAAGATCCATAAAACCTTTAAACACACTTAAGCATTCTTTAGGTAAACTACAAGGGCTAAAGGTGCTATCTCAAAGGCCTTGTCCTAGTTATGAGAACTGCGAGAGTGGCATAATAGCAGTACCGTAACAATTCTACCAGGGCGGACGGATACTCAGGCCTGAAACAGGTGCTCGTCTGTCGGAGGTCTCCCGTGACATTTGCGAAGGTTAGAACACCCTGAACATGCGGATGATCTGTGAAGCATCTCCACTGGATATCAGGGTTCACACCTGTTGATTCACAGATACATGGCCTGGTCAACGTCACCGTTATGCCACAGCGTTTGTTGTTTCAGCAGAGGTTTTAGACTGTATATGTTATGAGGATATATATTTCAGTCATTAGGTGTTGTAGATATGTGCATATTACAAATGTATTTACATCTGCAGGTCAATGGCACAAGCTATTATACTGCATATAATTTTAATTCATGAAATAAAAATCCACAGCTTTCTTCAGCGGCTTTGTCAGAAAGACTCCAGAGAGTTTGAACTACAGCAACAAATAATCTGATAATTCTTAACAGAAAGTTAGTGATGCTAGAATGTATTCTGTTATTACAACATGAAACTCTGCAATAATTTAATATAATATACTGTTAGCCCAATACAATCCCTGTGTTGAATATACAATATGTACGCTATATTTAAACAGAATAATCTGCTTTAATAACTAAATACATTCTAACATCATTCAGACAACAGATTGTGTTTAAATTTGAGAGCTTATTTTTGAGAATACACCAAAGACACACATATGATGAGATGTTCGCACGAGTTTATGTATATCAGCATCCCGATGAAGCCGTTTGTAATACTTTGGGTCTAACAGACTGTGCCAAAGAAAAGTTTAATGAGTGGTTTGTAAACGTTATATCACAGAGTTAGTGGCGTGTAACTGACAGGAAATCTGCACAAATATTGACGTACGCTGGTTCCAAATTATCCGGCGAGAGCTTTCTCACAACTGAAGGACGCTTGCAACCATCTGTGTAATTGTCTTGGGGTATGCTTTAGCCGCTACCAAGACGATATTTTGTTGGCTGTTTGGTGAGCTGTAGCAGCGCCGACACAACACGGGTCTCACACTTAAGTGTGGATGCAATTTAGCTTTGTCTTCACTCCAAACCATAAAGAAAGTGATGCAGTAATCGCCAGATTTTTGTAATTCTACAAAAAAACAGATAGCTTAAGTATTTGATGCTGTGTTTTACGTCATTGAAGGTGAGCCCTTGTAATGCGTGTAGCGCAATGCATGCTGTGACGTTCAATAAAAATGCATAGCTATTTGCTCCATAAAGCCAACCTCAGAATTATAAATGTCTTTATTATATGAAAATAAAACCGTGCCTTGGTTCTGTTGACCTGGAGAATCTATCTGTTTGAATTCAAGCCGACTTCAGCTGATGATAAGCAGTTAATTGTTCCTCCTAAAACTGCGAAGATTTCATAACAAGATTTATCCGATCGCTCTAACCGAATGATATTTAAACATATAAATATTTCTATGGTTTAGTACAATCTTTTTTCCACAGAACTGTGGAATACTTCTTCAATGACAAATGCCTAACAGGATTGGTTCCTTCAGAGAGTTTTCCACGCACATAAAAATGTGGCGGATGTCCCATGGGTACTCTCTCTGGCAAGAGAACTTGAAATCAAATTAATGCTGCATGCATGATTTACCCCAAAACCTAGCCTCAAAGAACATACAGATTCCAATCTTTATGCCCCATGTGAGATCCTAATGCAAAAATCTGTGTAAGAAGATGAGTGAAAAAGTTTCACTCAAAACAGCTCGTATTAATTTGAGGTGATGAAGAAAAACTAAATCTTTCAACGTTTTATCATCAGAAGAAAAACGTAAAGGCATCAAACAAATTGTGGAAAAATATTTTTAAAAACCTAATGTTAACAGCACTTTGTGTTGCACGATTTAACATCAAAGAAATTTGAGCACATTTTGTGGTTATTAGTTTATTTGGTAGTCATGCACAGGTTGTCGTGAAATTAACAAGTAGTCTTGATCTAGTACGAAATACGTACTCAAAGCCATTTTGCTTTACCCATTTGCAAAACAGGATGTTTACTGTTAATTATATCATTGATTAACATTGCGATAATATATCATTGAATAACATTATTCTGTATGAAAACAGATAAAATGGAATGCTGATATCAATAATTCTAAAACAAGATGTCGCGTTTTCCTTTCTAAACGATTAATCCGAACTCGTACCTAAGGTAATATAACATACTGGCAATATTCTGATTTGCTGCGCACATGTAAGGCATAGTACAGAATACCCAATTTTTACGCTCAGATCGAGTTGGCTGTTCTCAGAGATGTAAAATAGATCTTCCTAAAGTTATAAAGGATATAACCACCATGTCGTCCATGACCAATTATTATATGAGTGAATTCCCATGAAATTGATGGGAGTTCTCCAGCATTATATATAATCATTACTAACATATACTTATTTGGAACAAATCAAGCTGAGGCAAACATGTTAAGAATGATAGTTTGGATGATATGGAGGATATTCAACATGGAAGGGTTTATAACACGGGGGAGATGATAAATATGATAATATGAAATGCCATAATTTATCTATACATGATACATTGACATTTCACATCTGTATATGAATAATAAACTATTCTTTGAGACTTATACAAATCCATGACAACATCACCAGATGGAAAGAAACTCCCCAAGACGGCCTTGCTCTGACTCAAAGATTGCGTAAGCACGTGAGTGCCAGGGACACGGTTTTCACCTTCACACAACATTACCAGCCATACCTATAAAATTAGTTCTACATGCCTCTGGGGCCAATTTTCTTTGCTTTTTTTGCCTGCCTATATGTGACCTATACTAAAAAAAAAATATGGCTAATGACACACAGCAATGGTAAACCAATCCTGACTGCTTTAACAGTGCTTGTATTTTAACATATAATATGTATGTAAATATATTAACTACATATAGTATGTTGCCTAGTTATTGTCTTCTGTTTAAGATCCAATTCATATTGTAACGAGAGTGGAAAGTGTCAAACAAGACAGAAGGCTGATAAGATTTAAGTGTCACGGCTTTATAAAATCAAGGTCATCTCCATACGAAGCCCACCCACCGCTCTATATCCCGCCGTTTCCGGCGCGAGTGGATATCAAAAACACACATGTAGATTTGATAATATTATTTCAGGAAGTAGGATATTCTCGGCGGAGCTCGTAGACACTACATTACGTGATTCTTAGGAGATTTGCCACAGAAAAACGGCCTCCCTGATTTAAAGTATATTTGACCGCAGATTTCATTTTTCTTATTTCCCAGGCAATCTTAAAGTTTCACATCAGTTGAGCGTCAATTGTCTATTAGAAAGGATTGAAGCGGAACACATTTCGAATGCATTCTGTGAGCTATACATAGTACACCTTATACACACTAAGCAAAACAATAATGGTTTTTCCAACGTTTGAGAAGGATGTGGTCAGATACAGGAAGGGAATGGTTGCGCAGAAACGGGAGTGGTGCCAACTATGCAATGTCAGCGTTACTCGTGTATAAAAGTATGTCTTTAACAGACCTTCTTGATGCAGTAGGAAATATTGTATTTTACTTAGAATTTATTACTTAGACGACATATCAAGGCTACTTACCAATAACCTGGGAAATAACATAGATTTCTGTGAAAGGGATAATATGATGTCCAATAAAAAAGTCCACATAGGCGCACAGAACATTTACATAACTGTATGTATGCCATCCAAAACTTTAATCCTTCATAAAATGACACTTCATTGCCCTAAAGATTAACCTCAGTACTCAACAATGCAGGACAAATAATACTGAGCGAAAAAGGAAGCATTTGTAGTATCTTTCTCGTCCTGTAAGTCGAATTTAAAGTTGTAATCTGTAGGATCGTCTGGGTATCATTATTGAAAACTCCAAACGAATTGAAATATTTCATTTATGACATCAGTTACACCAATGTTTCTCCATTGATCAAAGACCTTTTAGCACCTTGTAGACCTTTGTTTTCCCACTCAGGTACAGAACTAGCGGAAGTATCGGGTGCTGAGAGTCTCTCGCTGCAGGTAAGTCACGGTTCTTCGTGAGGGAGGCAGGTAACAACTACCTGCTAAAGGCTGAGGCTCTTCACCTGATTTACCTGCGTTTGTCCCTGGTATTAATCAATTATCACCCTTCTTTTGTTTGCGGGTCTCGTCTCCACGGACCCTCCCCTACTAGATTTTTCTCTCATGGAAACTGTCTTCGTTAAGCACGTTCAGAATCTGAATCACCGGTCTCTTGTATCTTTCCAGTTGGCACCTTATACGAATGTTATGCCTGGTTTTAAGGAACAGTACATTACAGCCTCTACTTTAGATTCCAGGCACCTCTTTGTACTCTAGATAAGGTTAATACTCCTACAGAAAACAATTGGCTATGTAATAAGGTGACTTACACAAATCTAGAAGCAAAATCACATTGTGAAGTACCCCCAAAATCCATCTTGCCACGTCAAGACATAACAACATGCACAAACTTCTGCTTTAAGAATGACCAACTGTGATAGGACCATTAGTGATTTGTGAAATAACAGGTCTTAAAACAAATACCGCGGTCTTGTCATTGTAGAGAAACGTATCTGTCTATACGGCTCCAAACTATAAGGAAGCAAAACGCCTAAACAGCAATAGATCAATCTGGTCGTTACTATCGCACATGATAGTTCAGATCTGCATGTATTAAGACCACTGAACGTCTTATTAACTTACAATAAAACGAATGGTAAAGAAACTTTACTTGTTTTCTGTTTCCAAGAAAGAGTACTCAAACTGTGGTATTCCAATGCAAGGACGCTAAGTAGTGTACCTGACAGCGGGCAACCCCTCTAAGCCTTGCTTTATTCAACAAGTCATCGCTGAGAGAGTCCAACATTCCGACTGGCTTCAGAGTGCAAATATATACTGCTCACACAAACCTATATTTAAACAAGCAACGACAACTATACTACACGTAATATCTCTGTTTTCTTGTTAAGGACAGTACCCTTCATAGGGTGAAATCCGCGCAATTTGTATTTTATTATTCCCTATTAATACTTGCTACAGACTGTTCCATTTGCTCTCTTGACAGCATGCCATACAGTGGGTGGTTACTTAACGTGATGCACCAACCCCTCAGTACTCGAACGTCTTTTCCGGGGCCCCGCTGGTTTCTGTAGTGAGCAAGGGAACGGTGACAGTATCACACACACACACAGACCTGGAGTTTGAAGAGGAAAATACATTTCTGAACAAAAGCCTCAATGCTTCTCATATGTAGGCCTACAGTTCAGCTTTGCTGTCTTTTCATGCTTTGTAGCGTTTTACTGGCAGCTGGGAAACACTCAATATGCATGATACAAGCCACGGGGTCTACCTCTCATGTATACATAGGAACTAAGACACCTTGGCCGATGGTCCACACACATAAATTCTGCTAAATCCGCATCTGTTACTTTGTTTAATTTTTTTCGTGTTAGGGATGATAGTCATACTTGTCATATGAGGCCCCGAGATCACGAAACGATCACAGACTTAAGTTTCTTACGTAACAAGGTCAAAATATTTCTCGACAACGTAAACTCTGGATATATCAATGTAAACCAAATTTCAGCTGAAATAACGAAAAATAAAATACCTAAAAATAAAAAGTCTAATGAGTGAAATTTTGACTTCCTGGTTCCGTTTTTGAATCCCTGAGCCGGAATTATTGTCAAAATTACCTGCTTGTGCGAGAGAAGGTATTATATAAGTTTACTAATTAGTGACTGCGATTGTGAATGAAGATCCTCGGTGGGAAACCTGGGACGGATTGTTATATGTTAGAAGGCACTGACAAATTGCATCAGTGAAAGCTGTCACCTGGGATTGCTCTGGTAGAGACCACCTCAGACTACAGGGCCACCTCAGACTACAGGGCAGACCTGATCCTCACCCACTATCCGGATAAACACTCGGCACACTTTGCCCGGCTGTTCGCTGACGGGCTACAGGCTGCGAAGATCTTACGGCAGGCAAGGTCAAACAGGGTTGACTGGCCTGTACCGTGCAAAGGATGAGACCTGCCGTAACGCTGACGTAGGCCACGGCCAAAACCTACCAGACCAGGTGATGAAGAGTCTAACCCACAACACCTATCCCGTGTAAGCATCTGCACATCATCTTTGGGTGGTTCGTCGATACTAGAAAAGTACGCCGTCTAATGTGAATTCACCGACGTTGAACGTTTGCAGAAAATAACTATTAAGAGAAATCGGCTATTGGGAAACAAAGTACCACTACTTCCTAGATGAATCACTGGACTCTTCAGTGGATTGGTGGTTTCATTCTCTGGATTTATTTTGGCTTAAATTGATTAAATTAGGATGTTAAATAGCAAACTCCAGATAAATTATCGCAAAACCAATTTCCAGCACAACCTTCACCACAAACCACCAAAGAACTAAGAAAGTATATGAGAAATCAGGAGTCATACAAATAGGAGCAGTTCTTAGTGATGCCGCTAAGACTCTATATATACGCCAATACAAGTGTACAAAGCTTGTACCCTGTATGTTTCTAAGCAATCGTTAATAAAAACAAAGTTATTTCTCTTAGTTGAGCTTTGATTGCAACTGAATATATATCCATGTAAATGGCGAATTTATTATTATTATGCATATACAATCACTTGACCTGGGTAAAGCGAAATTCGACACAATTACGAAACAGAGGGCCTTGAATTATAGAATTATAAACATACTCATTGTGAAATCAAAGAAACTTACAGTGAGGGCGTTTGTTGGAATCCCCAGACCCAACATAATAACTCGTGAAGTTGGCAGAAGTCTACCACACAACACACATGATCTAACCATTGATACAAGACGAGATATGTACATATGCCGGAAACTTCGGTATATTGCAATATGTAAATAAAGATAAGTAAAGTTGTTAAAATTGAAAATGACTTATCATTTGTTCCGGATGAGCTATAAAAAAATGACATCGTCGTCAATTTTATGGAACTCCATATCTTAACACTTGTTGCATTGCAACGCTGCAGGTCGCGACTGCCCCGGAGGATTTGACGTAAGTGGTTCCCATGCACTGGTTCGCTCACAGCTCAAACCGGTGCTCTTGTTGTGTATAGATGGCACAGCGGAGAACACGTGGCCACCGTGCACGGACATCCGGTGCCCACACGTTCATATCGTTCTATTCCCCGGACACGCTCCAGCCTCCCCGCTTTTCTATAAATCTGTATCGCGTTTCCTAGGATAAATCCACCCCATTGTTTGATCCCATTTAAAACGAGTCGGTGCACAGCTTTTCTTCATAAAATCGCTTTACATTTGATACTTTGGTCTCAGACAGGCCGAAAAGTACTTTCTCCACAACGCCTCGCACCCAGCAAACTTCCGCGGTATGTAGGCACTTCTTTGGCCAGGCATTCCTGTGTATCTCCCAAAAGACCCCAACCATTCTCTGATCCGGTAGACACGACATATGCTGTGACCACGCCGAATGCCTACGTCCGCGCTGAGAACGGTCTGAACTTTACAGACGACTAGACCGATGTAAACAGAAATGGGTCGGCCTCTGCTTGTTTACCCTTCCCTATCAATTACCAAATCAAAACACTGGCTTTCTACATTCCATAATATCAGCTACACTATGCAATACAGGTTTTTCTCGATCTGTCAAAGACTATATGATAAGCAAACATGTCATTTCGGCACAAATTATTTGAATTTTTCAATTCATTTCTTCATGCATACCTTGACTTCAATGGTTCCCTTTTCTTGCCACCTGTTTCTGCATTGTGACCTATTGTGGTGGTACAAGTGGTTAATTTGAACATCATGTGATAACCCTTCCACAGTAAATAAATCAATGCGTCTTCAGTACCAGGCTGTTAAGGCTGTGTTAGGCATAACAACCCCTGTTTGCCTTTACAAACAACGGGGAAATCGTTTTCAAATTACAAATGAAGAGGCATTAAATCAAATCAAACCTAGCGCTAACATTGTTTATTTTCACATCAGTCTTGGATGTGAAGGATCACAAGTTGGCGCCAAAGATAAACTAATGCACATTTATCGTCAAGCGATTACCATATTTTACTGGCGCCTGCGTAATTCTATTTTGTTACGTCATTTTATATTAGTAAGTCGACTTGAAAGAAGTGATGGGAACTGTAAACTCAGCATCAAAGAATAATAATATGAACAGTCATGTCTAATTAAATACAAAACACATTGTTGAATAACAATTACACTACGTTTTGAAGCATTTAGGATAGGAACGTGATAGGAACCATAATTGTCGCCTTTCCACAGAATTGAGGCATATATAAAATTAAAACTGGCAACCACAGCTTATCAATAAAAATGGAGAGGCGACTAATAGACGACGGTATATTTAATAGGACCATAAAGGGTGTGCCATGAACTGTCTTGGTGGCTGGGGTAGGGTAAATTAACCATAACCTGCTAACTTTCTACGCAAACTGGCCTGCGTTAAACGTGAATGAGATACCAATCAGTCGGTGGATCCCTAATATACAGTCTTGTCTTTGATACATTCCATCACTTTTTGGAATGACCTCCTTGGATATAACAAGGTTTTACAACCGTATAAATACGAATTGTAGTAGCCAAAATTATGATGTACCGAGTTCGGTGGACACGAAGTAAAATAACGATAGTTTTTCTGCAGGCGTGACACAAAAATTCAGAGAACAATAATTTAATATTAAATTCCTTACAGCAATATCGGAGGTGAAGGGTAGAAGACCATTTGCAAAAGCTGTAAATAGCTGCACATAATATACAAATGTTAACATAGGTACACATGTAAGTGTTTTGTACGTAAACAGGGGCAGGTTCCCATGAAATAGGTGTTACTACAGTGTGCTGAAGTGTGGAAGGACCTAGGCCTACTTTCATGAAGGCTGCTGTCACTGCCACATGTTAGATAAGCATTGTTACCGTTGAAGTTGATGGAAAGTGTACACTGAAACAAAAAATAAAGTTTTAAACGCATTTTACAACAAGACTATCCAACATAGCAAAATCCGTTACAGGAGTCTTAAATTAAGAGCAGTAGTTGATCTACATGTTGACCAATTTATTTGGCTTCACAGGTGCACGCTTCCGGTCACGTGATCCTCAGAAATCAGAAAAATCGCACATTTTCAAGTTTTAACGGCTATTTTCAGAACACTAAAACGTCACAGAAAAATTCATAGAACCATATTCTATTTCAGAAGGTTAAACTAGACCTAAGTGCACACTTGTATCTTCAAAAAACGGGTCATTAAGTGACATCACACGATAATGATGAGATTCTACAATTTTCAGTGGAATCCAACGCCCTTCGCAGACTTTGAGGGTCTGCGAATACTGTAACAGCATACCGTAAATCAGATTTATTCTTGCAGTGGTTCTAGAGAAGATCGTTAAAGGTTTTCATCACCAAACAATCTGCCGAAGAAAGTAGATCACATCATATCATTTGTTTACGGTTGCATAGTGCTTCGGTTTCTGACTACCTGACAACAGTTTGGCTCCGTCTTGACGAATATTTTATTTTGTGAAATCAGTTTTAAAATTGGGTACAGGGAACCTTAAACGTCCGAGTAAGAACAACCCAACAGAGATAAAATGACAAGAGGCCGTGTTTGACCGGTTACGTGTAACCATTTACCAATTACCACATTGTCGTCTCTATTAGCTGTAGTCTTTTATATTGACGTATATAACGGTATAAAACACTGCTGTGAAGTTTCCTATTATGAAAACCGTTTTCTCGGTGTTTAGTAGCGATGATTAGAAAAGACTGTTAGGTTTCTAATTTCTTAATTTATGTCCTTTCTTGATTCTGTGGTGGTTTGTGTTGAACCTTGTTTTGGAAATTGATCTTCTGATTGTTCACGCGGAACATCCATTATGGTCGATGGCAGGTATATCAGTATGTTTTTCGACACTTAGATTGTAAATACTTTGTCATTTGCTTTCCTCGTGTCGATTTAGACGAACGCTTGTTCACTTCGATTCTATTCATATGACCATTTTCCTGTAACAGACAGGTAGAAGGTGAAGCGTGTAGTCGCGATCCGAGGGTCGTGCTGAGGTTGGGGTATCCAACACTTATTCTAGACTTCTTGTTCTGCGTGTTGTTTATTATTCTAGATAAATTACAGGTGTGCCGGGATTTTTGAAGTGAACCAAGGAATCCTTTGTTTATAGACCTCGACCAGATAACATTCAGGAGTAACAGAATGGCTCTGGCAACAATTCTCATACAGACGCCATGGTTGTATAGCTGGTATGTATAATCCTGTATACTCCACAAGTCACTCCTATATCACAGATAAGAGCCATCGCCATGAATCACTTACGTGGCCATTTCTTAAGTAAACCTGTATTGAAATGTATATATGATTACATCTGTAAAGGTTTCTGTTGCAACAATCACCAAAGAGTTTTATCATGAAACATATTCATGACTTATGAAACCGTAGCAGGGAAAGTGGTTAACCATAAATAGAGTGATATGGGAAAGTAATGTAATCTTGCTTCTCAGTTAGTATACTCAGATGTGAAGGATGCTGGAGATGAGTTGAATTAATCTTATTTGTAGGTTTCAAGTGACATGCAATAACTTCCCATGGACTAAAAGATCAATGAATTACTATTCATCCCAATCTCTTCCATGAAGCTTACTTCCTTCGACAGTACTATACCGGTACTATACGTTACCTGACTACCTGTCTAACGACAGGTATGTCTAAGACAGGCATGGCACTGCAACACTACACGAATGTCTAGCATAGCGGTGGTAACAGCTGTTAACAGACTACCCTCAGATGAACTTCAATTCTCCTCACAACTCACAATTTCATCCTAACCTGTTTACAGTTAGGATATATGTGTTGTAATCATTTCACAGTGCCTTCAAGTGACATTGGTGCATCTTAAGACACGTGCTAGCTAACACAGCCCAAGCGGAACGCCTAGTCATTGGCTTAGCGTCTTACATCAAAAGCGCGGCACCATTTGAACTGACAAGGTGCTGGGTAAAATGGTATGAGATTCAGGTTTGGAGAACTGTTTAAACCACGAGCACGACTTTGTCCAAGTCCGGGCTCAATTTGAATACCATAGGCGCGTGATTCCGGGCGGACTGATACAGTAACCTTATGTAGCCGTACATTGACAACCTACAAACTCTCGGAGCGACTAAGCTCCGAAACTCTTCCGATTTGTAAGTGAAATTAAGGCAAACTGATCCCAGAAATGGAAATCATCTGACAACATCATAACAACACTATAAAAGCAGCACTTAAAATGCAAAAAGTCACAAAATATCAATATTTTACCACCACTGTATTCACTAACATGCCTTATTGAAATAGAACTCTGGGCCCGTCAGGTGGTTCCTAATGGCAAGCACTTATATTCCCTGATTCGAGCCGAGCCACCCTTAAAGTAAAAAGAAATCCGGTAAAAAAGTCAAAAAAGTAACCGGTAACATGATTACAGAGTGGAGTCGTCACTCCCTATTCTGATAATCTAAGTGAAAAATATTTATATTAAGCTATCATCCTATAATGCAAAACTGTAGAGTTTGTAACACGTTTTAGTCTATACCGATATTCCAGGTGAAAGGTATGTTGTCAACTTTTTTCACGCATATGTGTGGCATTAACCAGGTGCCATCATTTCTGACAGTGGACTGTCTGACACTGTTTATTTTGGGTTCTTTGTAAACTTTTGCCTCTTCCCGACAGGCTGCAAACAGTATATAACGACAAACAAAATACGTTCTACATTCTGGGGGTTTCCTTTCCCCATATAGTTAAAGGCATTGAAATCGGACTTGGCTTTCTCTCCAGTAAGAGTAAATTAGCCATATCTGCACTGAGTGATAGGTAGGCAGCACTTCATGTCCCCGTATAGACAAACCAGTTGGTTTAGAGGATTCCCGAAGCTGCGAGTGTGTAGAAATGAGAAAACAGTACCGTTCAGTGATCGAGTTACCAAATCAAGCGCGAGTGAAGTCGGCTGGATTTCCACCTCCTAGCTACTCATGTTTTTCTCATAAAAAGGTCCAGTAAGTGTTGACAGGTCTTGAAAGGCTCAGATAAACAATCTGCTAACTATGTAGATAAGACACATTAGTATAAACTATTTTATCTATTTTGTGTATCAATGGACAAGCATATGAATCGATACCCATACAGGTTGACTGCACAGTTGTATCCATTCTTGAATATAAACAAATAATGAGAAACTCACCTGTTGGATATAATCGACAATTCAAAGGTAAAGTCCATTCAAGGTATGTCAAGTGGGGGCGGTCTCTGTATCAGCACCGTAAGTACATCCCTACACATGAGCGTGTGATGATTTAACTCTGACCGAAGTGCCAGGATAAGTTTATCAATGACAGGGCAAGTCAAATGCTTCCGGCATGTTGTTAAGAGACGGCTGGGCTGGTTGTGCGACCTGAACGGGAGGGACCCTTCTCGACAGCATTCCCCTCCACCGCTCGCTTGGCCCTACACATCATGTGTAAGTACGCATGCGCTCCCTTTAGATGTGCGAGACCCCACTAAGAAACGCTAGAAGAGTTGCGGGAGATAATGGGAGAGTGCACTCTGATGATCTAATGATAAGATTAAAGCACTGGGCTGTATGTAAGTGACAAGTCGGCGTCGTGATGCAGTGTTCTCAATAACAGCCATGAATAGGGATCGGCGTTTGTGAACAGCCTGAACATTTACTAACTTAAGAGATTTGTCATGTTAACTCCGCCTCGCCAACCCCGGCCGCCAATCACTCGTCAGATTATTACTTAATTCACAATGAATCATCCAAAAAAAAAATTACTCCGGGAGGGAGCACTCGCTTAGTCTAACCACATGCGCGCCATTATTCAGGATGTCCTGTAGCCCTCCCCATTCAGTGACTCTCTGACAGACTGGTTATACTATAAAAGTGAATGAGAACAGCTAAAGGCAAAAGCAAGAAATCTCTCAGTTCGTAGTTTACTGTCATGGATAAGTCAGACTTTATTGCATCCAGTATATTTTTGCCCGTGTCCCCTCCTTGCCACCGCCTACCGTTCCATCTTCCAGACGCCAGGTCAGATCAACAATACATTCCGACAGGGAAAAACTTCCTCACTCCAGTTTTCATTGCGACCCGGTGACCAAAGAATGTAGGGTCGATTTGTTTTGGCCTCCGCTTGCGCTCTCCCGAGTTCTACGCGGTCGGACTCTATTTGCTCTGGAAATTCAAATATTTAATTGGCATGCCAAAGCTAACGAGCATAAAGGCGCGAAAAGTCATAATTATCTTGCCACGCAACTCTCCATTTCATCCCTTCCCTTATTGGATCATGGCACATAAGTGCTGAAAGGAAAATTATGAATCACGTTTTCTATTGGTTTTCATCAAGTCTGATATAAATGCCATTTACACATGCAGCATTTGTATGTGTCTTAATCGCAATGTGGGATAAAGTGTGGTAAGCTATACAGGAAACAATACTGATAGTTTTTAAAATAACGTTCTGAATTCTGTCAAGACAATATATGTACTACATACTATTAACATCATTTGGGGATTTAATTCTTGCTTTCTAACCGGTAAAGAGGAGAAAGTTATTTTCTCTCTTTTGATGTATTTTTTTTTGTCACAGGCTTCGTCAAGCAACGCAGGGTAAGCTATATACATAGCTAACTTTAGCTAATCAAAACCAATAACACTAAGAGTTTGCTGGATGGCCTAAGACAGGCCGTTATATCGCGTTTTTGGAAAAGCGCATAGTAATTCTCATGGGAGGTTAGGTGATGGATGATATATTCAGGCGTCGTAACACGTGTTCATACATAGTATGTATGAATCTTCATTAACGTGCCGGGTAAATTATGGGAAGACCAATTTCCAAAACAATGTTCCGAACAAACTACCAAAAAGACTAAGCATACAAAGAAAGAAATTAATACGGTGTCATGCATAACAGAAACTGTCAGTTATTTTCAGTGCATGATGTCAAGAAGACACGATATAAAAGACGTACAGCATAGAGAGTAAAACAGAGCAGCGACGACAGTGTGACAGCTGACAAATGGTCTAACGTAACCGGTAAAATACGGTCTCTTGTCAATTTGCCTCTGCTAGAGTTTATAACTTTCACGTAAATGCTTAATGGTATAGCAAATTACACATCCCTAGCTTGTAAACTGAAGAAGTAATAGTTTAGGTGCGTATTTAATTAGTATCCAAACTGTGTACCATGTGTACCAAACTGTGTACCATGCTACTTTTTTGCCTATAAACCAGTGTGTACTTCTGTTGCAGTTTCATTGAAAATCGCAATGTGCTGCCAGCTTTTGAGATACATGTACATGCGATTTTATTCAACACAGTACGTACGTATGCAGCTCCTAGCCTGACAGTGTTCAACATGTACTTGGTCACGTAGTTAATTGAACCTGTATGAGTCGAAACAGACATCCGTATACTAATCGTCAACCAATATGGACCTTCCAGGTCAATAATCGCAAGGCCAATTCTCAAAACGACCTATAACACTAACCACCAAAGAACTAAGAAAATATATAAAGTACAAAATAGGACGGAACCATGCAGAGAGAAGCAGTCAGCAGTTTTCAGTGAGGTTGAAAACTCGCAAGGCATGTTCTAGGCGACTGAGTAAAATAAGTATTCAAAATCGTGTACCATGCTAGAATATAAGTTGTTGATAACAAATAAACTACTCTCCATAAAGATACTATTGTAGCTATCATCACTCCATTTCATTGTATTTCATTATAACACTGAAGCGGTGAACACAGTTTTGTATCGCTGTCAATGTGTTCATTAATACTTAAAGCTTACAAGTAGTAATCAAAACTGTTTAAGCATGCTGCAGAAAATGTGTGCTGTAGATCTGTGAATACAACAAACTATACAGCTGGTTGACGTTTGGTGTTTTCCTGATGCAAACGGCATTGAGAACGTCTTGTCTGACATTGCATGCAATGTAAACTGGTATGTATATCCCATATTTTAACCAGCACTGGTAACCTTCGCCATCGCTCTAACTCAACTGCTCTCCGAAATTACACTGTCCCTATTGTTATACATGTAATGCCTGAGCCCAATACATGTCCACCTTAAACACATACAGCTGAAACCCTTTCTCACAGTAAAATCAAAGGGTAAACACGGAGATGAAATTTCATCATTTATAAGGGCTAATTGAACACTTGTTAAAGTACGAGCGTGTATAGCCGTACTTCTACTACCTGTTATTTCAGACGGGGCCAAGGAGAGTGGTTGACTTATGCCAATATTTGACCGAACATATATCTAAAGGAGATATTTCCAGGGTTTGACCCTCAGCTATTCGTTCTAAAACACACCGTGCCTATTATCTCTGGTTAAATATATAGCTAAATTATTATCTCTAGATAAATATATAGCCGCATTTTTTATTGATTAAGTAAAAAAAGAAAATTTTTGCCTTTATATACCAGGGTACGAAGTGCACATTTTAATGTAATCCAATACTTTCGCCGATGGTTGTCTGTATGTCACCTTAATAAAACGAACCTCTCATACACACTAAATCTACAACTCGTTCACTCTTAAGCACACATCGATTCAAGGGAGATAGTGCACGAAGATTCTCCGTATCCATATGGGGTATAATAATATATTGATCAATTTTTTTTATAGAAATTTAATCCTGCCTGACAAAGTGTGAAAGACGAAGAAATAACTGTTTAAACGATTTGACCTTTGGGTCAATTATAACAAGAACAAAGTATCTGGATCGAATTATTAATGCATCACAGCAAGAGTTTGCCGGGAGCTATTTAGAATTTCCTTCATACATGAGGCCAAACCGGGGAATACGTACAGGCTTACGTGGTTCCCTATATGCCATATACTAAAGGTATATCATCACTATAAGAATCTTCTTTTTAAGGAATCATTTTAAGGTTGCATACTTTTAATTCTTACGAGGAATGGATTTTCACATAGTTGTTGTTTCACTTCGCTGCTTAATTTACTGACGTGTACAGACATCAAGAACTAGAATCCTCTTGTTACCTATTCGACCAATTTCTACATATGGTTGCAGAGGTATCACTATGCCATTTTGAAGAGATTTTCATTCGTTTTGATGGTAGGAACTTTCAAGCATATCAAGCAAGTTTTATTTCATTGATTCATAGATCGCATATTCTTAAAAACTGTTGAATTCAAAATCTGTTATATCAGAGAAACAATGGTATTTGTTTTCTATTACAGAAATTTGAAATTACGAATCAAATGATGGGAAGAGGTTATGTAGGAAAAAATATTACGGTAGCCGCTAGAGAAGACAATACGATCGATTCTCAGAAAGAAGCAGAACCCAAATTACAAATTTGAAATATAGATTTTGGTTGAGGATTCCTAGATCTGCGCGTGCTGTCATTATTGATGAAGCTTCATTTGGTACAAAAATGTTCCGATAAGAGTTTGTAACTATTGCTTTAACACTCCTTATCTTTACGTTGCGAGAAATAGAGAAAAAAAACGCGTACGTTTAATATCAGTCCCATAAATCTGCATATGAAATGGTATTTCAGACTTTGTAAATGCGAGCGACTTACTAATTGAGAATAACCTATATATTTTAATCTTTTCAGTTTGGTTGCTGTTGCGAAAACCTTGGTATATGCATCTTATAATGCTAAACTTATTTTTTTTTTAGAAACGTATGGGTTAAAATAAACCTTTATGCCATGCTTTCAGTACAATGAAAATGTTCAGTTTCTTGTGTTAGCAGAAACTTTCATATTCCTTGTTAGGGGCAATTTTTGATATTTAAGACGTGGCTTCACTCATTATTAGGAAGGGCCCTACAGTCAGTCATATATATATATATATATATATATATATATATATATATATATATATATATATATATATATATATATATATATATATATAGCGATATATCAGCGACTTGTTCATACATAGACGTTACGTGGTTATATCCACGTGCGCTGCATAGATCCATATGTTCTACATCTGGCGCTAAGGTCTCCTCGGAGGCACGGGAAGCTCAGGGGAACACCAAAAAATACCCTTGATCTGGGCTTTGATGTAACAATGTTTGGAAATGTCTAATTACCATATCAGATGTACTAAAGCCGAATGGTTGTGTTTTGTTCGGCATCGGCATTTCATCAAGTAAAACAGTGCCAGTGAGTTGCATGGCATTATATGTCTGGTGATGGTCTGGCCGCGCATCCCTCGCGGAGCCACCGAATAAAGCACTGACCACTGCCAACAAACGAGTGTAATGCCAAGCGTATATCATCATGCGAGATCAACAAACGATTTTCCAGACGAAACATGCGCTTTATTTTGGAAACGTATGTACTGGTGCAAACCATGGCAGTCTGGAAGAAAAAATGCTACTAGAAATCTGCTTTTCGAAACGAGAAACCAAGAAATGATACTAAGACAATCCGACAAAACTGCCTTTGCACCCAATTTTGAATTCATCGCCAAAACTATGAGAAAAATGTTATCCGTATTTGAATTCAAGCTTTTTTTAAAAATGTAACACTTCCTTTAAACCAGCTTTTATGGTGTTTGTACTGCAGTTCAAAATATATGTCTAAGAGGCGTTTCACCGTTTGGTATCTGTTGCATTCGGATGCGGTTAGATGCGGTGTGTATGGCTTTCTCGGTTTTAACCTGAAATCAGTCTAAT
The DNA here is from genome assembly GCF_032854445.1 of Liolophura sinensis. Lineage (NCBI taxonomy): Eukaryota > Metazoa > Mollusca > Polyplacophora > Chitonida > Chitonidae > Liolophura > Liolophura sinensis. The sequence continues at coordinate 56,990,524 of NC_088301.1, read as the reverse complement.
GAACAGTTAGTTAACATTATGTATACGTGCAGAGAGCAGGTTGACTGACTTGCATGTCAAGAGTCGTCAAAGTTAAGTCAGTTACAAACTTGTATAATGTCTTTGGTGTTTAAACTTATCCATCCAGGGCAACCCCATGGCAACAACGTGCTGCCGCGACATACATCAAAAGGTTTCTCACCTTGCCGACAAATACCTGGACTGCCGTGTGAATCATGAGCCCCAGTACATCGATACTACTGTGTCATTGTCATAACACTGGCAAATGTCACAGTTTCAATGCTTATGCTTGAGCTGCCCATTGATGCTGGTGGTATGAGAGAAGCTTCTACAACCTTTATGTTAACCTGAGCTACTAAGACGTGGACGATGCTCTTAGGCAAGTCCCCAATAGCACCGATAATACACCGATGAATTGAATACAAAGTTCTGGTAAATATAGTAGCTGATTTTTTCGCTTTTTTCACTTGATGTGTGGACTGCTCCGCATAAATTATTTAAAAAAAAACAAGATAACATGTTTTATGTAAAGGTCATTCCGGTATTACTGCCGGTATTAAAAAAATATTTTGTGGTCCGCATTGCCTACCCGTTGAGTATTGTCGTAGACGTTCGTCAAACGCGACTAATTCCGTGCACTATAACTTGTATTGCGGTCAGACAATACAACTACTGTCTGTGACACTGACTACCCTGTCAGGGCCTTGAGAGCTACTCGATGCAGGCACACGCCTGATGTGCCTCTTTCTCGAGTCCCATCTCTAGGGGCCACCAACACACATCCCGGGCGGGCCGGGCCGGCCGCAGGTGAGGGGCGGATACCAGCCTATGATCGTGTACCGAACAATCGGCTTAGCCTTACCCTCTCATATGGCCACATAATGGCCCAAAGATTAACCATGAAATCAAAACGAAAACACTTTGTAAGATGAGCTTTTCTGAACAAACATTCTCCGGTTCGCCTGTTGGTTGGCATTCGTTGATCTGTGGCCCTCTCACTCCCAAACAAACACCTTGATAACGGCAAACTTTGTCGTGGCACGCAACATGTGTGCAAAGGAGGCATCAAAATAGGGCATAGGTTGGGATGCAGAGGGGCTGTCAAGAAATTGAAATATAAGACTGCCATAGTCATATTTACTGGGAAAATATGCTGAAAATTGAAAGTCGTAAGAACAATGAAAAATAATCACGCGCAAAATAATACGGACAGGTTACAAAATACCGTTACTTGTGAACATTCATAAGGGTTAGTGTTTCTTGTGGGTAAAGTGCAACCAATTCTGAACAACTAACCATTATGTAACTCTTTCTTCATGGACAAACATGCAGTTCCTTACCACTTCACTTAAACTTTGAAGTAAGGGAACCTTCTTAATAAATCTCTTATATCTCGAACAAAATAACGAAAATGAAAACAATGAAGAAGAAAAAATACATTTATCAAAGTAAAGTTTCGCGAAGCTTATCATTTTTAAAATTTTGTTGGAATTTAATACATAAACTGATACAGATGAGATAGTTACAAATATTATGTAAGCCTAATAAACGTATTTTGGTGAGATTGGGAGGTCTGTGGATTGAAGAGGCAGTGTTTGGGGATTAGAGATCTATGATGTCTGAGGTTACAGCCGATATGCGACCTTCTGTCATCTGACAACACCTCATAAGCGAGGGCGTATTGTGTACACGTAGACCTTCTTGGCTTGTTCACTGTCATCTGTTCAGGTATGAATTAATTCTGACAGGCCTCATCGTACCGAGGAAATGTCAACCGACGGCCCTCGCCTCTGCATTTGTAGGTAGAAACACGTATATAATTCTTAGCGAATGGGGCTGTTATGTGGACGCAGCATCGACGGGAGTACTGCAAGAGCCACATACTTATATCAATCACCACCCCGGCTAGAAGAACGTCTGTGGGGCGACAAACCGCTGAGGAGAAAGGCGAAGAAAGGGAAAGAAACCGGGCGCTCGTCTAGTACATGATCCGCAAACACTACCACTTTTCAACAAAGTGTTTTTGTGACAATCCCAGACAAGGTAGAACGTGATAGGAAGAATGCCTCCATTAGCTGCTAACCCGCCCAGTTTACCCATCGACGCACCCCGGGGCTGGGAGGTAGTTCGTCTGGAGAAACCCTACTGATCGGGGCATGTTTCATGAAAACACGGTTTGTTGACAAAGAGTACTCAATGAAAAATGAAGATCCAGAAAGCGAATTAAATCCCCTAGGCTCTTCCATTGGGAACCTTTGAGAGAATTCCAAAGTCTACCCATTGAGGCAATAATCCTTCCAAGTCAACCTTTCCCTGTTCAGCGCGGTTTATCATATAATCGACCATTAAGGGGCTGAAATGTATAGCGTTACCTTACATGGAACTGTTGATCGGAGATAAGAAGAAAAAACGTAGCCATTTTGTCTCTGATGATTCGGGCCTGGGCTGCTTTATTCACTGCATTTATCTCTTATTTGTGTTCTTCCAGCACGAAAATGAACTCCGAGGTCACGAAAATACAAATCCCTACTCTGCAGCATATTTTATTTGTAACATTCTGCTCCAAATACTACACAATGTGCTTTCCTTGTCCAAAAGCCCACATCTGGTGTCTTATTCTGAATTCAGTATGAAATATCGAAAAAAAGATACCATTATCAAGACGTTGTTATGCAGATACGCCTAACGAAACCTCTTGCTAGTCAAAAGTAAATATACAAATGTCTGCCTTTGTATGTCATCATATAAAGGTGTAGTTATAATTTTAAGTGAACGTAATCCTGCTCTTCTTGTGCCAGTGCCAGTAATCGCTGAATATATTCAATCAACACCAGTTTTGATATTCCCTTCACAATTTACATTTCTAGCGTTTTAGAGTTATGTTAATATGCATCCAAAGACATAACATCACAATTTACACAACTGACAACATGCATTGTCTATACGATAATAGTCAAATTTCCCAACAACCCAACAGCCATGAACAGAACTTGAAACTGGTAGATTTAACAACACACAAAGATGCCTTCACAACAATGGAACACCGTTTTCAATATTACTATAAAGATAAAGACAGGTCCATGTGATCTTAAAACATTGTAGAATTCATATACAAAACATGCAATATTCCCTTTCCAAAACCAAGTGAATGACAAAAGGTGCGTGTTGCTGAATGTTGTCGTAAAAATAACAGGAAAGATCTCTATATATAGTGATACATATAGATCTTAAAGATCTTCAAAAGAATTGAAGAAGTTTTGACACATCGAAAAACCATTGAGTGGAGGACATTGAGTGTAAAACTTGCTTCCGTGTTTCATGATTTTGTGACTTAGAATTAAACATTTCACTCATTAGCGTCGTAAAAACTTGAAAAAAAAAATGATTGTAAAAAGAAATATCATGGGCTGTTTCCACCCAGTATAACTGTTCCTGCTCTTACAGGATTTAGCTCACCTTCCGGCAGAATTGTGCCTTGAGGTTCCTTACATTGATTTAATTATGTCATCCACAAATTCAAATATCATCGTTAAAAAACCTACATTGTTGACATACGTGGGCACCTTGTGTTCACATCACGTTTATTTGAAGCCGATAAGTCAGTGCACTAACGGTGTACACAACCATGTCCATTAGTGGATTTACTTCACTTCACAAAGTTCACTTTACTCGATTTCAGTGCCAGTCAGAAAACGATTACAACAGTTCGATTCGCTTTCTGAGTATTCCAGAAGAAACAAATCTCAGCTACATCTAATTTATTTGGGCTCTATTTTTCCGCCTCCATGTGTGTTTGGTACCGCCTTCTGCACACTGTATTTGTATGATCGGACGAGTCCTATCCTGTGGTCATGCCTGGTCTGTCAAATCCAACAGTTTTACATCAATAATAAATGAATGGTTTTTCAATGTCCTTGTTTACTTTTTCTGCTTTAGCATTTGGTTTCGAAGACGTAACTTGAATGGATCATTGTCACAGTAATTTTCACAGTAGGAAATCATTACACTCCTTTTAAGCAAAACAACACTTACCCATTTCCAAACTTCACTTTGTAATATTCTATATATCATATAGCGGTAGTTTTGTGGCAATGATTTCCTAAAAAGTAGGGGTCAAATGTCAATTAATGTAATCACCCATATATTTATAAAAGTGTTACGAGAACACAGTATTTTGAATATTTCTAAACCATTAACGTCTACTTAATTGTAATTAAAATCACCGCACTTTTTTTTACCTAATTCTGCCTAGAGCACGGTACTAGAGGGGATGTATGTTACTACTATTTAACCATTTACATGAACAGTTAGAATAAAACCTTAACTGTGATCAATTGACGAGACTGCGTATCTCATAATTTGCCAACTATCTCATTGTCGTCGCTGCTCTGGTTTTACTCTCTGAGTTAGAGGTTATTTGTATTATCGGTAACAAGTCTAACACATTGTGACTAACACATTGATATTTTGCCTTAGCGTGAATGATATCATAACATGTCGACAGACAGGTAGGTGTAGCAGTGGCTTCAGTGGTTGTAAAATGTACACAAATAAATGTGGTGAGACTTTTGAATCACGTGAAAGAGAACTGGGTAACCATCTATACAAGGGCTGTATAGGCTAACTCCAGAGAGCTTTGAGGGTTTCACCCTTGCTGGGGAATTCGGACAATGGCTTAGGTAGTTGGATACTGTGGCCTGTATTTACACTTCCGTCGGTTAATTTGCTTCCGTCGATCCAGCCTCACACTGGGCGCCGCACGCTGCCTTAATGAACACCAGGTGAGCTTTGACACCTTACCGTTTATTTTATTGTATCTATTGTCAATTTCAAGACCTTTCCCATAGATCACCGGACTGTTCACCGGGCCAGTAGCCATTTCGTTCTAACTGTGCTTCTTCCCAGCTTGTCGAAGCGTCGATTTAGAAGGCACAGTCAACGTTAAAACTTTGGGTTTGTATATTGGTCTGCCACTGGGGTGAATATATCATGAATGTAGACCCAAGGTTCAGGAACTCGAGGCAGAGTGCATCGGGTTTGAATTGAGGAAAGGGATTAGATAATGTCTCTAGGGTGAAATAAACACTAGAGAAGTTAAGTCAAGCATTTGTCAGCGACGGAGTGTTGTTCTGTGTAATTAATCACGGAAAACTGGCCGCTAAGTCCGCTGATGTGACCCAGTGGTGTGAAATGCCTGCGCTGTCCTTAGCAAACGATTACATAGCACACGTACATCGCTCAAGCCATGGAGATGTCAGAAGTGGAACGAGTTCACAGAATACTCAGGTGAAAAGCCGTCTGCCTAGGGCAGCAAAACAATCTCAGATGAATAAAACTATACACTAACATTAACGGACACCAACATACGACCTTTGCGGGCAAAACTACTCTAGTCTGTATACTTGTCTATAGAAAATGTATAGACCTATAACAGGTATCCAAAGTACCAAAAACAAACAGGTTTATGATCAGTTTTGAAACCAGCTGAACTGATACCAGCACCCATGACTACATGTCCTTATCGTTTCCACCTGAGCAAAATAAAAATCATGATGTTGAAGTGCCTGCATACTGATGTAACTCTAAATTGGTTTAACGAAGGTGCCATTGGTTGAGTGTAACCAGCTACCTGTCGTTTCCCCCAGTTTTTTTATAAAGGCATGTGTTTACGTACGTGTATTGGTCACCTAACACAAATGCACATTGTAAGTTAACAAACAACATAAGAGATCGATCTTCGTCAGGTAAGTAGTGTCAGTGCCTGTGATACCCGTAACACTCAACTTTCTGACTTCCTTACCGCGGTCGCTTTTAATCCGAGAACTGACCCGATTACAATATTTACAAGTCACTCCAAGACAGCCTCAGTGCCTTTTAAGAAATGGCACTTTTAAGACACTCTGTCATTTAAGTATACCAGGTGGTCAAAGCACCTGCACATGAGTAGATGTAGCTCAGGTGAACTTCAATTCGAAAACTACCAAACCATGTACCACTTCACTGTGCTTGTACCATATAGACTATTTATGAAATCTACTTGCGCTACAGCTTTACGTCACAAGATTGTCAGGAGTTCGGTCTACACCAGGCAGTCTGATTACAGTGCATAGGTGCAAATATAACTCTCACCGCCGTCGTGTACATGTAAGAAAAATTCCTGAGTAGGGCGAAGAGCACAAATCAAACAAATCAATAAATTAATGAAATAATGAGGTAGTAAATCCATATCGACTATTACCACCGCATGTAACTCATGGCGCTTTGATTCACAAATACAGTTTTCAGAACATTCACAACTGTTACGAGATTGTATAGTTTGTGTATTATAGTCCAATTTACCACAAAACCATCACATGTGATAAATGCTACACTGAGTATTTTGTAACTGATAAACTTGATGGTACATTATATATTGCAATGATTGAATGTAAAACATACATGGGGAGCTTTGGATACTATATCCTGCGGAAAACAAAAAAAAACAATTTGAAGTGAACACCCATACACCATGTCATCACCACCCTTTTCCAGATACTATTAACTTTATGCACTTTTGCGATTTACCTGTGAAATGCCAGCATGCTCTCAATGTCCCGTCATGTCAAGTGTAAATCCATAAATTTGTATCCGACACTTTTCTTGAATACACTTTCTTCCTATCCAAAACTGGACCCGTTTCTACTCTCTCCGAAAGATCCTGGCTCTCTTAGCCATTCAGGCGAACTTTTCATACTGGATGCTGGCGCATGCGCAGATCTACAACGTCTCTGGCTAGATTAAGATCTAAATTTCTAGTAACCTGATTTACCTTATCTGTTTTTGGTGAAATCTATAACTCAACATCGATGAAAGGAAGAATCATCCCAAAACTATGCAGTAAGAGAAAACTTGTGGAGTCTTAAGGTTACCAGTCGATACTTGTCTGACCGACACAAGACATTTAAAATGCCTTTAGCCTTCTCCTCTCATTGGCCTGGTCAGATTATGATTTTCTGTTACAGCGTGACAAATGAAATACTGTGGCATGGAACAGATTAGGCTGTATGGAGCATGCCTTTGTAATGTATCTATTGAATGTTTATGTTCGGCGAGGATAGTTGGGAAATACGAGCGGTAGCACGAGGGATATTTGCGGGCCCATCTGGCCACCTCTCGGACTGCCCATGTCCTGATAGTGACCTCTGCATAGACTTGGTGTGAGATATATCGTATATCAAAGTCAAGCCAATACGTATCCTTGTCTGCCTCCACCGACTGCACGGTGAAATACTGAAGCGGTATTCGCGTGTGTATACAGGTTTGTATCAGAATTAAGCAGCACCTTGGCCCTTTGGTATGAGTTGTAGGGACAGTATTTCGAGTGTAATATTACAGGGTAGACAGAAACGCTGATGCATTTAAACTTGCTTATTTCCTCCGACAAACGTATCTATTAATAGTGACGAATATTAGGACAGTTTGATACATGTACAGAAATAAAGACGTGTTATGGGAAGTGCATCTTCCATAAATCTTACATACCCAGGGACAAAGAGAGGGCTGTGACACATATAATTCTGACTCATTTGAAATCTATATACTGTAATACGTTAGTCCCTGGGCTAGGGAGGGGCGCAAAAACACGATGTGTTTACCCCAGCATGTTAAGTGGTACCGACTTATCATCCATTATTTCTTGGCATTCAACAATAAAGCTATTGTAAGTTTTTAAGGCAACATTTTGGTCTACCCTAAACAGTTTTCCCTGCCCTTCAATGATGTATAGAAACACGCAAAATATAACTGTCATTGAGGTGATAAATTGTTATGACCTTCAGCCAACGCAAGGAGGGTTAACAGCACAGAGCTATATATGCAGTACTAACTTAAAGTTATGGCCCAGTAACATTCAGATATAACTCCATTCTTATCTTGTTTCTGGCTTTTTTCTAGGTATATTTTTATAGACATATCGCAGCTATTGGGAATTCCATGTAATATATACATATTTTAGTTATTTGTTTAATATAAACGCCATACTGAATCTGTTTCCTCACAGATTAGGTTTATTTGCGGAGGAATCCTGTATGTCTGACTTAAGGCTGAAGCCAATCTAACGGGAGTTGGATTCGAACCTGCGATCTAACTGGTCAACATCAGAAGCTTATGCCTATATGTTCAGCTATGTATAGAGATATCTAAGTACTATCCCAAAAAGGCGGATTTTTGTTCTTTACGGTTTTCGACAGTCTGCAGGGCTCTCGCTGGCTCATTAGACTAAAGTGTTGCTCTCGCCAGAGAGTGAAAAGACCGTGGAGAACGGAGTCCCTCATTTTTTGCTAGTAGATGTACTTGTATATTTCTGCGCATTGCAAATAACTGAACACATTGCGTCATGGCATGCTTAAAGTAACAGTAGAAGACACTAAGGAAGACAGTGGGATATATATTTATTTTGGTTTCTTTTGCTTCACAGTTTGTTCCCAGACCTCCTGAGAAGCACGTGTGAGCAAACTGTCACATGGTCTCCCCATGCCCCACACTACTTGTGAATAAAATCTCGCCCACTTTTACCGCAGTGTTAACATTATCCCAAATCCCAGGGAGAGTCTCCGACGCCGGTCACCTGCAGGCTGGGTGGGCATCTAAGCCTCAGTAGACCTCAAAGTTGGAGAAACCACATTTTCACGAAATATTCTGGCTATACCACAAGGGTAAATTTGCTCCACACCTGTGGAGCGTCCCTAAATTAGTTAGCCTCTTCCCCTGAGAATTGACCTTATGGGTCAATCTGTATATAGCCACCTTAACTTGATTACCTTTATATGTATTTCCATCACGGAGAGCCACAAGAACAGCCAGAACACCCACCTGGGCTTCCGGTTGTCCAGGTTGAAACTGTACGGATACTAGATGCAAGGTAAAGTGTTTGTTTGTAGAAATATATAAGAGATTAAGGATTTGTAAGTTCGAGAAGGTAAACCAAGGAGACATGAAATACCGTTTGGACTTTGTGTGTGTGAACTGATATATAGATAACACATCATTATTTGCATGGAATCGAATGAATTCCAATAATACGAGAAAAGAATCGTTGTTGCTGGTACAGTTAATGATATGCTATCAGTTAAGTCAATGTAGATCAACGTGACGTCAAAAAATGATGCCACATTTTCATTCCAATTAATACGTGTTAAATGAGCACATTTCGATAAAATCAACATGGATCAGAAATCAAGATCTGTGTCAGGATATCATGGACGAAACCGAAATACTTTATAAAGGGAAATTTCGTAAAGGTGTTATAGAAGTTAGTTTTTACTTTCGCCTGCTTTCACCCTCATGCTGTAAAATTGCTTCCATTCAAAATCTGTTTTAACAATGGTATAATGTCACCGGTTGACATTAGAAAAGACTTAATGTCTCAAAACCCATATTAGGTTTTCAGATATCGAGATTATGTCTAATGCACGATTGTCAAGCCATGGTATAATCTATGAATATGTTATGTTATGCTACACTGTTAGTCAAAAGCAGTATATGACGATATAATCTGTGTGAAATAGTCTGTCAAAGCGACGTTATCACGACTGGAATATATCAACAATGCCACAGCGAAGAGTTTGAAGGTTGCGAAGAGAACATAGTTAGCTTTCTTTGGGTATAATGTGGCATTCAACATTATTTTGCACCATCACTGTCGGTTTATGTAGAGTGCTGCATGTCTGACTAGAATGCCATACCGATGACACTAGACATGTACATGTTTAGTGGGGTTGCATGCTGACATGCCAGCCAGTAGGACACCCCAAAGTCATCAATTTAATATATTTCCATGTATGTGGGTTTCTTCAAGAAATTGTTGTTTATGTGGTGTCGCTTTCGTATATGTATATACAAGTGAAAAAAGACCGGATCTTGCCTTTTTTCATAGTTGCTCACATCAGGGGCAATGTGATGTGTCTTTTCTCAAATCATCTCAAACTCTGAGTGGGTCTCAGAATATGTTCATTCCAAAAATATAAATTCTTAATCCTTGATTATGAGATTTGTGATTTAAACAAACATTGTATATTTTTTCACTCGTTCAATCAAAAAGTGAAGAGATCAGTAAATAAAAGAAGCGTAAATTAGCATTAGCTCCGTCATCCAGGGGAAAGGCCATGACGTCTGACTTAGGTCGACAGAAAGACAGAGCGACTTAATATAGAAATGCTAAATTGTGCTGACGGTAAATAATGTTGGTGAAGTACGTTTGAATTACTTAAACTTGTGTAGTCTATCCACCCTCCTGGTCCATGCAGGATAAGATATAGGACGATATTGGAAAAAAAACACACAATTAAAGAGATAAGAAGCGCGATGATACGCGGAAGTTTATTTACGACAGTTGTCACAGGTATTTTCAATTTCAGTTGCTCATGCAAATATATCTCAGTGTAATTATAGTACATAGGAGCCTGCTACATAAATTTATGCCTTTGTGCCAACTCAAGACCTATAAAAACTGTGTACTCTGTTTGATGCGATTGTGTAGTCTTGTCTATATGTTGATACGTATACTCCTGATGATCTGAAAAATGATGAGCATGTAGAATGCCAGAAAAGAAAATTATTGCTCTGCATGTGCATAAATCACATTCCTGTTATATACTTTTTCATATTTTTTTTCCATGTCATATTTCTGACTATGAACTGCATTTGTCTGAAATAAAAATATTATTATACCTATGTAGGGCGTAATATTATATCTGAAACAAAACATAAGACAATTGGGGTAGTTAGAAAATCCATGAAAAACTGTTTATTTATAAAAAAAATCTCTAGTTACAGAGTCATTTATTTTTCAGATATTTCTTACAAATTTATGCAGTCATACCATTAAATTTTATGAGCATTTAAATACTGTGCAAGAATGCTCTCAAGGTGCGGACATCAGACTACCGGTTCTCTTGTTCAGCAATTGAGAATGTAAATTAACTTTTCGTGAATTTTCGTATGCTAAAATATGCTGCTGAATTTATTTGTTCCTATGATAGACATCTAAGAGTTGTAAGAATAATCATCTATCTCCGCCTCCCCCACCGCTTGCCATTTCGCCGAGAGTCCGTTTTCGTTTCTACTCCTTATTCTCAAAATCTCAACCTGTTTCTCGCCACAACAACCACGTGGTGTAAAACATCAACGGAACGAACTGCAATCATGGCAGCAGATCCCGATCAACAGCGTCACAGACCTGGCACATTAAAACAACAGAACAAGGCACATAAACATGGTAGACATAGAAGTAAAGGCAAGCTGGAGAAAGACACTAAAGGTATGTAACTATTTGTACGTGGGAAATGGTTTGAGTTTCTATACTAACAGTGGCCGTGTAGTTGTGTAACTTAGGCATTTTTTCATTTTGTAATGTGTTGTTTTTTGCAGGTAGAGTAAGTGTAAAGGTGTTATCTAAAAAATCAAGACATGTACAGAAAAGAAATGACAGAAGGAATCAGGTATGATAATGAACTTAGAGCAATAAAAACAACTAGTCTTTGTAAAGACTAGAATGATATTTGCTGAGTGGGGTAACTGATCGAGCAACACAGTTGCGAGAGTTACGTAGAGAGGACCAGCCAAAAATGTGTCGGATTGACGGTAAGGAACATTCACTGCTATTCACGTGCATATTAAATCTTCCCGAGCATAAACAGATGTCAACCGCATATTCTTAAAAATTCACTTAAATAACCTGTTCTTAGGTTGGCCTAACTAAATAGTCCATAGCAATAAGTCAGTGGAAATAACACGAAAAAGGACATTTTCAGGCTCTACCCTACTTCGGGAGTCGTCTTGATAATTCACTGCAGTGGTGTAGTCTCAGTCAACTGGTGGGTTAATTACCAAGACCACCCGGTTGATGTGGATTTATTTTATGGAAGATTTAATGCGCTTATGAACAGCAATAAATGTTCCTTACTGTCAGTCAGGCACATTAGTGCTGCTTCTCTCTGTAACTACCAGAATGACAGCCTTGGACATCATTTCACAAGAGAATGGTAGTCGTAAGCTCTATGTTTACCAGTTGGTGCACATAAATAGTTGTGCTTTGTTAAATGATCATGTGTTATAAGTTTTATTTTGGGACCTGAGCTGCATCTTACAACATTTAGTGAAATGGGGTCCAGTTGAGTACACACATTGTTAAAGAGTTGGGTCAAATAGGTCTACAATTAACACAGACACTTTTGACATCTAGTATGAAACCACAAAAACAAAAAATAAACACTGGCCAGGAATTTTCTGAATAATCTTTTAAGAGTTTACAGACAAAGTTGCCAACTTTAATTTACCTACTTAATCTTCTTGTTTTACCTGTGTTCAAGCACTGGTAACCTTCCTCGTTTTTAGTTAGTTTTTTGTCTGGTAAGTCCAATTTGAACAATATGTAGATATATGTCTTGAAAGAATAGTATTAGTATTCATTTGTATAATGTATGATGTTACATTGGGCAGGCACATCAGATAAGGAAGCAGAGGCGTGATGAAGCACTTGCGAAGAAGAGGAGCCGAGGGGGACAGGGAACTCCTCCATATTTAGTGGTTTGTTTTGTCTTCATGATCCATAATTCCTTTGTTTGCTAGATTTTCATTCTTGTATGACAGTGATTTTTATTAATATAAGTACAGAAAAATATACTGTAAATAAATAGATAAATCCATGTGAATAATTATTATTCAAACACCATGCTTTTTGTTTTAGTGTCAAGTTTTGTTGTGCAAAACTACAACTTGAAATTTCTGTCGGTCATGATGTTGTCATGATCTTTTTCAGTTAGAGTAAATTGTAGTGCATGTACACATCTTATTGCCCGTTTCTTTGTTTCAGGCTGTGCTGCCTCTCTGTGATGGTCTAGACACCACATCACTTGTTAATCTCATGAAATCCTGTGATGATAGCTTGACAGTCATTGAAAATGATCAAGGATTGATTCATATCAGGTGAACTGCAGGAGATATATCAGATATAGAATACATTCCAAGAAAAGAGTACCAATACTCACTCTTATTCTTTTGACTGAAAAGGGCTAGATATTATTAAATATCACAATTTGGTTATGGTTCTCTAATCTTTATAACACAAGTGTACTGTAGAAATATGATGTCATCTAAGTGGGTTGTAGAACCCACAGTTCCATGGTTCTATTTTAACTATACCCTGGTTCTATTCTTAGTTGATTCACATCAGATGACTTTAAAATTGAGACTTGTACAATGAATCTCTCTGGTTATTTGATTGCAGTTGTGATGAAATTAAACCAAAACAAAGTTTTATGAAATCATGACTTCCCATTATTTTTAGTATTCCAAGGTTTAAACAGCGCCTGACATTGTGTGTGACTCGTTATGGGGACACTGTTTCTGTGTTGGATGCAGCAAAAGTTGCAGATTCTGTCCTCTGTCTTCTGTCTCCAGAGGAGGGTATGGATGATCAGGGTGATGACACATTAAAATGCCTCCTGTCTCAAGGTTTACCTGCGGTCAACTTTGTTGTGCAGGTAAGGACTGTGATCAACATTTAACTTAACACACAATTTTTAAACCTTCAACCTTTTCAACCACTAAAGCCTTTTTTACAGTGGGATTTATGCACACAATAATTATGAAAAAATGATTGCTTTGTGTCACTAAAGATGCAAGCTTCATTAAGCTGCGTAAATTATTTCTCTGCACCCCATAGTCCTCTCTAAAAGTCTCAAAATATTGGTTGCACACACGGTTGAAAAGGTTGAAGAATTAGTGCTCCTTTTGGGGGACTTTTTTATTGCATTATTAGGGAATATCATGATACATGGCCAAATCTGACTGCTAATGTAGATTTATTTTGCAGGGATTCAAAGAGATACCTGTAAAGAAGCAAGGTGATGTCAGAAAATTTTTACAAAGACAGATAGAATCCAAGTAAGTGATAAATGAGTAATGTGCTATGTTATTAATAGTCTTCCAATACATCACAATATGTGATTATTAGCTCATCAAGAAGATTGCTGACCAGTGAATGCTCATGTTTCATCATATTAAAGGGATAGTACCATTGCCTTGAACTCCACAGTGAATGAGCTCAGTCGGTTAGCGCGCTAGCGCAGCGTAGTGACCCAGAAGCCTCTCACCAATGCGGTCGCTGTGAGTTCAAGACCAGCTCATGCTGGCTTCCTCTACGGCCGTACGTGGGAAGGTCTGCCAGCAACCTGCGGATGGTCGTGGGTTTCCGCCGGGCTCTGCCCGGTTTCCACCCACCATAATGCTGGCCGCCGTCGTATAAGTGAAATATTCTTGAGTACGGCGTAAAACACCAATCAAAAAAAAAAAAAAAAAAAATCACAGTGAATGATAGCCCTTTGAAAGTTAGAATGTTGATGCCACTGTATTTTTACAATACACATGTGTCATATAATTTTAATTAGATGTATGACAAGTACACAGTAAAAATAACTTAAGTTGATGAAAATTTAATTTATTATTTTAATATATGAACATTATGTTTTGACGAAGTCTTACTTCACAATCTCACAATTCAGTCATTTGATGGTATGATGTAGGAAGATGTTATAAACTTATGTCTGTTAATGATTAACCGGCCCAGATGACTCAATTGGTAGAGCATCCCCATCCATGGAGGTAGAGCCAGGGTCAATCCTTGGTCGGGTCACACCTAAGACCTTAAAAGAGGAAGTTGTAGATTCTTCGCTTGGCATTTAGCATTAAGGGGGTAGTGCAGTGGTTGGTTGACCCGCATCGGTATAATGGCTCGAGTGGAGCGGCTGACTTGACTTACACTCTAAGGACTCGGGCATCATCAGACTGAAAAATTGTTGAGTACTACATTAAACCCTAAGCACTCACTTACCTATTAATACATCAGGCCTCACCTAAATTACCTCCTCGGCCAAATGACAACTGATAATGCAGAATAAAATTTTGAGGCATCAAACAATGAGAAGTGGAACTAAACCTATTGAGGCAACAGAGTGGAAAGAAACAGGACATATCAGTCACTGTGAGTCTCATAAGTGCCGCAGAGAGGTCATGAATGAAGTGTTTTTTTTGTTTTTTTTTTCAACTGAAAGCTGAAAAGAATGTAAGAGCCTGAAGCAAACAAACAACTGATCAATTTTACTTCTAGATTTCCAGGTGAAAAATTCCATTCTCTGGATGACAAGCAAGATGCGTTACTTGTACTGAGACAGCTAACGAATCAGAAGTTAAGACAAATCCTTTACAGGGAAAGAAGACCTCACATGATAACTGAGGAAATTCAGTTTGAACTGGACAATGCAGAGGTACTTATGATGTGTAGTGAAAACTGTAAAAATATGTCTTGATGGTTGTGTTTGTTATTTACATATTTCTTCCTTTTGTGGATATTTAAATATTTGTTTTGAGCATAAAAAGTTTGGCCTGTGATTACCCATAAGTTGTAGACATCAGAACATTTTTAAATGTTGAAGTCAAAGATCCCTAAGATGAGGCCAGCTTTCTGATGTTTCTGAAAGATTTACGGATAAATACAAAGTTACACATGGTAATCATCTTTGATGCTTGTAACAAAATACCTTTAGATTTTACTTATTGCAAAAGTACATTTCATTCCAGTATGGCAATTGCAGTAAACAGTATATATTTATACTGCCTGGGAATTTAATTTGACTGCATACAGATGCATGTATTTTAATACTGGAGTGGATTGTATTCATAATAATAAAGTACTAAGACATGACTATTCTGAATCTGACTGAGATGCATACATGTACATGATTTGTCTGTTTGTGTGACGCCATTAGTGTGAAACGGGGACGTTAAAGGTGTGTGGTTACCTCCGTGGACGGAGTCTGTCTGTGAATGGTCTTGTACACTTACCAGGGTGGGGTGACTTCCAGATGTCCCAGATTGATGCCCCCAAAGACCCATACCCTCTTGTGCTTGGACAGGACAAACAGCGAAGGAAAAATAGTGAAGTAAGTTTTAGAAGAGTGTCAGTCAACCTGCAATATTGATACTATGGAACACAAACCACCCTTATACTTGTAAGGGATTTAAGTGCCAGTAAGTTGTTTTCTGCCAGTGGGATACAGCTGTATTACATAAATGTACTATTGTGATTTGCTGTTCAGTTGAGTGTTTTAAGGCAGACTCTGCTCTTGTCATATTAAGTAAAGGTATGTGAAGAAACACCATTGAAGTATTTTTCCACTTGCATTTGGCTTAAGTGATAGACAGCATCAGCATTTATGCAGAACAGCCATTAATGAGCATTTCAATTTTCAGGGTGATAACACTTCATCTGTTGAGATGGAGGAAGAAGATGAGAAGGTTCTGGCAAGGGCAGATCCCAACAGGCAGGAATCTCTTCAGAGTGAGGTTGTACCTGATCCCATGGAGGGTGAACAAACATGGCCTACCCCAGAGGAAATGGCAGATGCAGAAGGTAAGGCCTTCTGCCCAAGTCAGGGTTCGTGATTGAAATGTTCGCCTGAAAGTATGTACCACTTTTAGGTATTAAATTAAATTACTCAACAATATTTCACTTACATGACGGCAACAAGCATTATGATGGGAGGATACCATCAGAGCCTGAGGGAACCCCATGGCAATGGCAACATAATGCCTACAGTATTGGTTGCCATGGCAGTTATATACATGCTAATGTTAAGAAGTCTTCATTTACAGTAAGCTCAATTGTCGTACCAGAATACCCTCTAGGGAATCACCTCCTCCTCGACTTTCATAGCATTGTAAGTGTGCCCTAAGTATTTGAGGAGTTCTGAGTTCTGTTTCACACACGAAAACAAAAAATGCTTTCTAAGTTTATTTTTTTCCTTCCTTTTTCATATTTTCTCTTTTCTTTTTACATCTGGTGCTCATGAAAACTTGGGTTTGATTCTCAATATTTCCCCAGTTGCTGCGGAGAGTAAAGCCAAAGTTGTGAAGAAAGTCCCCAAAGGAACCTCAGATTACCAAGCGTCATGGATCATAAATAGTGACGAGGAGGAGGAACAGGTGAGCACCCGTGGATCAAAGGTTTTGTATTCACATCCAACTAGCTTGTTGAAAGCTTTGTTGCAGAAAGTTGGTCAGATTGTTGACAATTGCTTAGGCTTCTTACCAAATCAGACACCCATTGGTGAAAGAATCTCTGTTATGATGTGAGGTATAAATGAAAGACAGAAATATTCTTGAGTACAGGGTAAAACACCAATCAAATAAATAAAAAACATAAATAAATAGTAAACAGAAGGAATCAAACAAATTTAACTGTAACATAGTCACTACTTTTGTCAGGAAAATCTTTAAAAGGCCCACTTCCTGGTCAAATAATGTACAGCAGCTGATGTAGTAGAGAATAAAAGGAATGACGTGTACGTACACTAAATATGATACATTTGAGCTGAAATTCAGTCCATACTTGCATGATGATACATCTAAGGTACAGTAGTTTGGGTTTAGCGTGGTCTGAACACAATTTGTATAACCTGATTTGCTACTGGTTATCAACAGGAATGTGATGGTATGCTCTGTGTTAAGAGTTTACATGAACTGGTGAATTGTTTGCAGTCTGAGGATGACAGTGAGGAAGAGGAAGATGTTGCCATGGAAGCCGAGGAGGAGGACGCCTCTGAGGATGGGTCAGATGTGGAGACTGAAGAACAAGAGGACTATGATACAGTATGTGATGCACTTAAATATCCAGGGGTTGGTTAGAATCTCTGCGTTGTAACCGGCTATATCCTCTCCTGATATGTACATAGGTATATACAAAAGCTTAAAATGTACAAATGATTTGCTGTTCTTTGATGACCTATTTCAGAACTGTATTAATGTAGAAAAGTTGTAAGTTTGGTGATCACATGTAGATAAACATGTGCCTAATAGTAAGAAAAGGTCCATCATACAAGAGTATAGAAAGAGAGCACTGTCCTTGGAAATGTGTAAACCAGTAAGAATTTAGTAATTTGTCATTTTTCAGATAAAATGTTGCTGAAATATGGCCATAAGCTAAATAAATGTACTGTAATTAAACTATTTTGACCAGTGGTACTGAGAAATGAATGTTAAATGTCAGGTATTAAAATGCTTCATGGAGAAGGCTACAAGCATATTTTACCTGACAGGTGAGCCTTACTGATGACACATCCAGGTATGACGCTGGCATGGACCTGGATGAGGACAGGAGAACGTGAGTGACTATGTTTGCCTTTTTATCTTCACATTGTTCATTATAGTCAGAGTGAGTGAGTGCTTGTCGTTTAACGTCCTGCTTAACTATTTTTAGTCATATAACGATGTAGGATTCCTTAGAGTGTATGTAATGTGCCTCCTTGTTGCACCGCTCTTTTATCTAGTGCTGCTTCAATGAGACGCCTTACTGAAGGCAAGTTGTGTCTCCTTGCTTGGCATTCAAGGGCATTTGCAAGGAGATAGCTCAAGTACTGGTCAACCATGCATCTGTACTTAATGTGTTAGTTTTATGCATTTATGTTTTGTATAAATTTCCTGTGTAAAACAATCCTGTAGGTGGATCACTTAATTTTTTTAGCTTGGAGAAGATTAAGGAAGAGAAAGCTCACGTGACCTTCCCTGATGAGATTGATACCCCAATGGAGACTACAGCCCGGGCACGATTTGCAAGGTAAGGGTGTCAAATAATGGATTCCACAGGTTAAAAGTTTTATCTTTTGGTTTTTGCTCAGTAAAATTCCATCTAAAAAAATGTTGTTGTTTGTATTTCTTTAATGATATTGCTCTCAACCAAATCAAGAAGCCTTTGTTTGGAAAATGGCGAGATTTTAGTTTGGTGAACCCTTGCTGGCTTTGAAATGTTCCAGTTAAGCCTTGTGCTGAACTCAATTGATCAGTCGCTGACTAGACAGGTCTCAAGGTCAAATCTGGTTCTCAGTGGTTTTACTGCAGGTCTAAAACAGTACTGCATTAAAAACCAATCACATGTATAAAACCTGCATGCATGTTGGTTATTGTTGATTGTTTACAGGTATCGTGGGTTGAAAAGCTTTAGAACATCCCCATGGGATCCCAAAGAGAACTTACCACATGACTATGCCAGGATATTCCAGTTTGCAGATTTCAAAAGAACTAAGAAGAGGGTCTTGGCAGAGGAGGGTGATGGAGCCATGGTAGTATTCAGTTTATATGAGTTCTGCATTTCTGAATCAAAATACTTTTGTATTCAGTTTACCACATAAGGACAAAGCTTTACATTTGTGAATCAAAGTATGACAACTAGTGACACCTGGCACTTCAGAAACATTAGGGTAACATGATCGGTGTCCAAAACTACGTGGCTACTAGTCATGGTTTATTGCTTTCTAACTTCATAAAATGAGAGCAGTCTGTGTAAGTATGAAATGCTGCTGATTATAGTGTTCGGTGTACTAGTAAACAATGCACAAACAAAGAGAGACATAAGGTGTTGAATTCCATTACTATAAAATTGAATATTTATAGGTTATTGAATGAATACAGGCTGTGGAGGCATTCTGTTGTTGCGTGGCACCATAGCAGAAGCGAGCTTACAAGCTATTTATTATACACCAAACATTAGTTATTTCATCAGGTATCAAAATTGAGTTGCTGAAAATTTAGTCCTCACAATGCTTATGTCAGCGTGCAATATAAACGTTGCCAATGCCGATGTGCAATATGAACGTTGCTAATACTGACGTCCAGTATGAAAAATATGCGGCACGATTGTCACAATGTTAAAAGATAGACAAATGTGTGGTAATAGCATGTATTTTCCTATTTTTCTCACAGCCTGGCTGGTTCATTACTGTACATATTGTGGATGTGCCAAAAGCATTTATGGGTGAGCAGTTATCATAAATATGCTATATTCATTTCTGCATGTGTTTATTGACTGGAAACATAACGGGTTTGAATGTGTTGTTGACATTTAGTTTGTGATGTCTTTGACGCTAATTACTATCTTGCTGAACTGTTGGCACTTGACCAGTGTGGTCAGTTGATTGAATCACGTTTTCTAAACTCATAAACAGACTGTAGAAGAAGGTTATGGTTTGTCATCACTGCGATTATTCCAGAATGTTACCAACCTGGGATACCAGTCGTGTTGTTTGGTCTGCTGCCTCATGAACAGAAAATCTCTGTGGTGAATTTTGTGATAAGACGAATACCTGGTGAATCACCCACCATCAAGTCCAAGGAGAGGTTGACGTTTCATGTCGGGTACCGGCGGTTTACAGCTTGTCCTATCTTCTCACAGCACACAAATGGCACAAAGCACAAGGTAAGGATGTACAGGTTATTCATCGGCTTGGTTGGAGTTAAAAAAACACATTGTATAAAGGTTCACTGGTTTGCATGTTTACTGTGCTTTACCATACTTTTCATTAAGATTGTATTCATTTTGAATCTTGGAAAAAAGCCTTGAATTGAATTTAAATCTCAACTGAAGTCAAAATCAGATCAGTTCACCAATGGTAGTGATAAGATTCCAGTTACAGCCATTGAACATTACATCATTTTTAGCACAGGGCAGCATGTTTATACAAGTTTATGAAATTCTTCACAACTAAAGTTAATTCTGGAGTTGTATAACATTAGTTACATACATTTCTGCTTCCGGGATGAAGATTTTGAGGGTACTGGTACATTGGGTTTCTCATTTGTTGATATTCGCACATTACTTTATGATGACAAGTTGTATGCTTAAAAGAGTTCAGGTCCAAGAGAATGTATGCAGAAATTTCAGAATACCAGGTAGCTGTGATGTTTTTTGCTAGAATGACAAAACAACAAGTATTATGGCATCATATGTGTTTGTATGTGAGTGAGATTTGACAGTATCTCTTCTGACATCACACCAGGCAAAAGTGATCTTCTGACATCACACCTGGCAAAAGTGATCTTCTGACATCACACCAGACAAAAGTGATCTTCTGACATCACACCAGGCAAAAGTGATCTTCTGACATCACACCAGGCAAAAGTAGGAACATATGATCTTCAGAGACTTATATTTACAATAGCAGATTTAATACACTGCAATCTTTTAATGATTTGGGGAAAAAATGAATATCTTGACTGCTGAAGTTAACCTTTCTTTCAGGATGTAAAAGTCTTGACACTGGTGTATCTTTTTAATAGTTGTGTGCAGCTAAAATTATGTTCTAATGTTTCAGTTTGAGAGATTCTTGCCCCATGAAGGCACCTCTGTGGCGACTATCTATGCTCCAATCATGTTTGCTCCAGCCCCAGTCTTGGTCTTCAAGGAAAACCATTTCAGTAAGAGAAAAGTTTTTAATTCAAAGAAAGAATAAATTATAAGGGAAACAATAGATGTTAGATTATATTGTTAAAGCATTAAACTGGTTTTTCAGGCAATGTAGGTTATTCCTGATGAATTGTAACTTCAAAGTTGGGCAGTTGGCTTACAGGGTTATAATGTATTACTTAAATTTTATAGCATACTGTAACTTGTAATTCCCCTCAGCTGGTATTGACGTAGAGGTCAGCATCAGTCTATCCACCCAGCCGTTTGTCTGTCTGTCTGCCCATTTGTTAATGTTCTGTTTCCTGAACAGTGTATCCCACCAAACTTACACACATTTCACTTTGTCATGAAGAATGAAGAATGCTATTGATTTTGTGCGACCATAACCTATTTTTTCAAGTCATTAGGGTCATTAAAATTGAATTTTAGTAAAGACTTGTTAACACAATATCTCTTGGAGTTGGTAACCAAAGTTAAAACATATAAACATATAAACCTAGGTACATGTATATAGGTGAACCCTATTTAATTCCAGTGTGCCCTGACAACATGTTAGACTGGCAGTCTATCTCTCTGTCCATCTGGTTAACACTGTATCTCTTGACCAGCTGAACTTCAGACTTACATTCACATTTAAGACTTACAAGACATTTTTTACTATTGAACACATTTCCTTGTGACCACTGTATCTCTTGAACAGTTGAGATACCACACATACACTTATAGTCAGTGATTTTAAGAAACCTTAAGTCCTCTTTTTCAGGGTCATTGGGTCGATATTGTTTTTGCAAGGCTTGTAAACCTGAATTGTCTTGAATTTGTCACCAATTTTTACTAAACTAACATAACTTGTGCATATAGGCATGTTAATGAACCCTACACATACCTACACATACTTGCATTATAACTTATGCCTTGTATTATTTGCTACAAGGCCTAGGGGTTTGTGTCAAGCTGGATCTTAGATTTAGAGTCTTCATGTTGTCATAATAGTCAAGTGAATAGGAAATGTAGAATGGTGTTGGCAAAACAGAAGCTATACTGTTTCATGCAGGGTTTCTTAATTTGGTAGGTATATGTAAATTTGTGGTGTTGTCTTGAAGCAGCATTCGAATTTAGGAAATGTTAAGTTAAAATTTTTGGATTCCTTGGTAACACAGTAAAACTTACAGTGAACTGGTCCTTTAATCTCACCGTGCAGTATTTGAATTGCTGCAATTCAAACTTTTCAACCACCTCTGCAACCAATGTTTTGAACCATTGTGAAAGACTTGTGGGGTATAGGGAAATAATTTGCACAGGTTTATGAAGTTGGCATCTTTAAACAAAGAAGACACAAACAAATCATTTTTAGCATCAGTTAAATAATAATTATATGCATACATCCCACTGAAAAAATGTTTTAGTGATGGAAAAGGTTGAAGATTCACAGTATGCCAGCAGGTTTAATTTATATGGTGTGTGTAATAGACCAATAGTCCAATCATTCATGACATCTTGTAATAAACATGCCGATACTTGCGGATCGGATTAATAAAAAAATAAAAACGGTGTCAAACTCGCCTTTTGCATATTGTAGAATATTAATGCTGTCACCTACCAAGGTGTTCCCATTTGATAAAAGCTGTGATGCACAGAGATTTATACATGGCCTTAGTAAATACAGCCATATGCCATTAAATTAAAGCAATCCTTAAAGTGTTTTTTGTGTATCACATTCAAACATTGTAGCATGCCTTTTTCTCTTTGCAGACGTCCCAGAACTGATTGCATCAGGCTCCATACTGTCCATTAATCCTGATAGGATTGTTGCCAAGAGAATAGTTCTGAGTGGTCATCCCTTCAAGATTCATAAGCGCTCTGCCATCGTCCGCTACATGTTCTTTAATAGAGGTTTGTTTCTGCCTTCCTTGTCTAATGCATTGGTAATCACGTCTGGTCCATTTGATTAGCTCTGGATAAATGTGTGTATGTATGTACATGTATGCTTCTGTCATATCATCACTCTGCAGATCATCAGTGGTTGATGAATGCTTTACTGGCCATATTATCTAATGGGTACTCCTCGTAGCTTAAAAGCATCTGACCAATGAGGCTGACTGTTCAAATTCAGCATCAGGTGGTTTTACTGTTGCTTGTCACCTTGAGATGGTTGTTATTTTTGTTGCTGCACTTTAAATAGTGTGCTTCTTTCACACTTCAGTGCATACATGTAAATGTCTGTATTGTAATTGTCATGATAATTGTCATGATCATTTAACATTGAGTTTTGTTGTTGATTTCAGAGGATGTTCTGTGGTTCAAACCAGTTGAGTTAAGGACAAAATGGGGTCGCAGAGGTCACATAAAGGATCCTCTTGGTGAGACTTGTTTGTACCTCTCTGAAAAGTTTGGCTGAAGGCTATTAGTATTGTCAACTTGACATTTCATTGTGAAATTTAATGAACTTTTTTTTTTTTTATCTCTGCTTCAATGCATAAAAATAGCTTTCTCAGACAAATGTCTGAGTAATGTATCATATACCCTATTTGGCACACCTGATCTGCTCATTTTAGCCTGTATATGTATGTGTTTCTAGCAGGAATATTGAGTTTCTTTTTTCTCACATGGTTAGACCATCTAATGAACAACATACTCATATCTTCACTTTTCCTAGAGGCTGGTAAAGAAATGTAATATTCTACTTGCAACACTGCTAATATCTGTCCCACACTTTAGAAGAATTAAGGTACATAATTTACACAATTATTTAAGCCTAGAATTTATAAAACTAGAGTAGACATTACATTACTATGAAAACTGATATCCTGAGCCCTGTTCTGAAGTACATGGTTAAGTTTGTCCCATTTCTGTTGGCAGGTACACATGGTCACATGAGGTGCTCCTTTGATGGAAAATTGAAATCACAAGACACAGTTCTGCTTACACTCTACAAGAGAATGTATCCAAAATGGACTTACAATTCCCACGTTCCACATCCACCGATCAGAGCAGAGGATAGGGACACAATGGAAACAGAGGAGGGACAAGCCTATCAGATGTTCACAGACTAAGAACGATATGAAATCTTATGATAATGTTATGAGAAGCACAATCCACACATTAACATCAGTGTTTAATGGCAAACATGTGAATTATGGTAATTTATATCAACCAGCCTTATAGTGACACTATCCTACAGGATTCTACTATTGACACTATATACAGGATCTGTGCAAAGATGAGCATCTCAAATAAAGCTGGCCCATATACATGCTTATCTTTTGTCTTTTCTGAGTGATGATGAATCTCCATGCAAATTGGCTGTTTTTGGCTGTTTTAGTAAAGTACTTGAAATCATTTTATATAAATGAATACTTGATTTTAATAGCCTTGGCATGTTGCCTTGATTAGAAATTTTGTTTCTTTCTAAATGGTATTGTGTATTTCATCTTGTGGAAATTTTTTGTGGTGGATATGCATATATATTGTTTAATGTCACTCAATTTTTCACTGAAAAAACATTTGCTCATCACTAGGAAGCCACTGTCAAAATCTACTGCCAAACTAGTGGGAAACCAATGTTAACTTCTTGCTACCGTTGGGAAACCACTACCAAACTCTTGCTCACACATGGGGAAACCACTGGCAAACTTTTGGTCACCTATGGGAAACCACTCAAACATATGCTCATCACTGGGAAATCATTATCCATCTCTTGCTAACCACTGACTTTTATTCACTGCTGGGAAACCAATGACAGACATTCATGACAAGTGAGACACACTTGTTCACGATTGGGAAACGACAGCCAAACTCCTTCTCGCTACTGGGAAACCACTGAAACACTCTTGCTCACCACCGCGAAACCACTGCCAAACACTTGCTCACCACTGAGACAATTTTGCCTAGCAGTGGGGAAACCACAGAAAGACTCAGGGCTCACAACTGGAAAACCACTACTAAGATTAATGAACACATATTCAAGAAATTCTGAAGACTGTACAAGTTGATTTGTCTTGTCTTGAAGGCGATCATTGATAGCAAAATGTGGTTACCTATGGCAGATATGTGCAATTTCCGGACTGGACTGGACTGCAACAGAAGGGCATTACATTGCTACAATTAAAGCCACTGAATGAAACAATGAATAAACGACATTTTTCCATAAACTTTACAGGTACATATTGGGCTAAGCTGATCATGCCATGCTAACAATTTCCTTTATGACCAGTTCTTATTGTGCACCATAAGGTAATAACTAGTACTGAGAGTGAGTTCTAGGAATCCAGGAGCATGAAGAAAAATTTGCAACCATTTTGATTAAAATCATTAAAAAAACACAGTAGCTGCTTTGACTGTTCTGAACTAGGAACATGAAAACATCATACTGTTATAAAATTGTTATGATGTTCCACATAGAAAATGGTTAGAAACGTATTTACTAACCTAGGCAAATAGGGCATCATTGAGAAATAACCTCGTATAAACCTCTGTACTGGTGTGGAATTTCTAGTCAAATGTTTACCTTTACACACAAATTACAACAAGGACAAGACACCAAGACTACTTCTATATTTAAGATCACACGATTTCACAACTACCAGAAGTGCAGACCAGCAAGATACCTACCACAATATAAAAACAGAAAATTTTTTGATTACTGACCAAAATGGTATATCACTTTTGGACTATGACGAATCCAGGCAGTGAAAAGCTGTAAAAGTAATGCCTGAAGGGTAACACCCCGAGTAAGAATGGTCTCTACCATTCAGCACGCTAACTTGGCCCCGTTTCACAAAGCGCACGTAACTTCCATGGCGATCAGCGCTGTGGCTATTTCGTCGCCATGGTAATTACATTAATGTAGCGCTACCTACACTATGTGAAATGGGGACAAGGCGATGGCAAACATTATCAATCTGAATTTGCCTCAAATCTGCAGAAGTCTGGTAGAGACTGTAATAGTTGCCTTCAGAATTGTGCAATCCTGAAAGAATACTGCATTCCCAACATGAAATGTTGCTTTCACTATTCAAGTACACTCTCCTTAGTAAGGATTTTTCACTAGGTAAAGAAAACAACAATTGTTTCACATATACTAATCTAACCTACAAATATTGCAGTCCACGTTTTTTTCTCTGTTGAATAGGCTACCTGAAAACATATAACCACCTAATAAATTAATAAATTTACATATGAACGTTATGAAATAAGGTAAAATAAAACACGCCATTATTATCATGATTCCACCATGCAATGTCCTTAACAATGAATACACAGACCATTTTACTTAATGTGTTTAGATATAAACCAGCAATAAATAATATTGAATACTTCGACACATTTGAAAAGATGCTATAAATGCAGTAGATTAACATATTTGTACCTTGTACTATGAAACAGGAACAACATGCATCCTTTAAATATTTGCATTAATTCAGATAACACATAATGAAAAATCATAATCACTGATTTATAAACAATTTGAATGAAATAGTACCTTTCGTATGAACGTAAGCAATCACTCCATTTACAAACACATACTCATGAAATTTTGCTCAAATAAAGAGCTACAGTCTGTTATACATAAATAAATATCTACATACCCCTACTCTCCCCCCTCCAAAACTCCCTTTCTCTCCAATGCCAAAAAAATAAAAAAGATCTGAAATAAATTTTGGTCCTTAACAGGAACAGTTTCTTTGATTTGTCAACATCGACATACTCAACAGGGAGCTCTTTGGCAATATATACATTATATACTAGTATATATTACATTAGTCATTCTATTAACACTGATGCTTTTCACAAAGCTGCCAAAATCTATTTATAATGTACATATCCATACTTTACAGATGAATGTGTAGTGTGTACATGTATTTGTCAGAGCTGCCCACAAATCAGAAAAAGAAATGAAACATGTCTTACCTCATATGAACACATATATGAACCCTTTGCAGTGCCAGCTTTCTGTAGAAGTCTGTTGGCAGTTTAATTTGATACCGGAAAATGGATTACAACTACTTGTTCTGTAGTGGTACTGTTAAATTTGTTCTTAATATCAAGGGAAGTTTTTGTCTGTTTGGTCAATATTATTTTCAATGTACATGTAAGAAGGCAATCTGATTGCCCTCGTATAAATATTACTGCTTCACTAAAGCACCAAGCCAAGACCACATACACACTTCACCCTTACATTCCCAACTGCTGAGTGCGAAGTTTGCCAGCCAGATGTACCATTTTTAAAGTCCCTGATTTGACTCCCTCCTTGGTATATGTAGAACTCCTGATCTCTATAGAACTTCTGTTTCTGTCAACAGGAGACAAGCATATCACCAGTTGGTATGTTAAGCAGTACAGATTTCAACACCCCTTTTGCATTAATAACATGCACAACCTAATCCAAACAAATAGTTTGTTAAGGTATTCCCATCATGTCCAACATAAGGTTAATTTTAATGTTCAGCCAGTCCACCTGTCGCTTCCTTAGGCCTTCCACCCATGCTCGTGGCAGATGAGCATACCCTACTTTGCATCCCAAAAGGGCACCTGCGACACAGGCATTAGAGCAACTGTCTCCTGCACTCATGACAAGCTTGGTGACAGCAGTCCTAATAAAAGATACAAAGGAAAGTACAACAGATTAGCATTAGGTTTTATAAACACTGTATACTGTCAATAATTTGTCTTCCCTTTATTTTCAAAAAAGCAGATAGCAACAACAACACGTGAGAAATGCTTGTAACATCTTTTTGAGACAATTGCAAACTGAGTCAAAATGCATTAACAGTCTACCTATAAATCAAGTATTTGCGCTTAGCGTTCATTTTGGGGCAACTGTAAATATTTATAACAGGGTCAACCTTATTGCAATTTCTGATGGTAACTTACAACTGTTCCAGCTTAAAATCCATTCGTGCAAGACGGCGTCGATTGTAAGCTAAGGCTACGACTGAAATCTCAGTGATTTACAATCTACTTAGGCTTACAATTCCTCTGTGCAAGCATCAGGTGCACTATTCACAAGTGTGGCACGACGTTAAACCCCAAGCACTCACTCACTCACCCATAAGTGTGACCTGAATTCTGGTAAACATGCGGACTTACTTGAAATCCATGGAGGTTTCTCTGAGCACTATGAGCCCTGCTGACAGAGCCTTGAGGACATGTGTGGCCTTCCCTTTCTCACGAGGTTTCAGACTGCAACAGAGAACATTATATACACGGACATGACACTGAGGTTATAGATCCTACTGTAGGCCTAAATCAGACATGCATCACAAAGATGTGATATTACATACACAACTGCCACAGCTACATGTATCATCCATCACTTACAAAACGGTTTTGTTATGCGTTCCAACAGCATCATAGCTCTGTGGGTTGCATTCTCATATTGGTATCACATTCTCTTATAGGCCTACATTTTTTAGATTACAATAAAAGAATACACTTTTATGTGTGGTATATGACCTACACCAATTATGCAGAAACAACCTACTTTTCCAGATGACACAGGTTGACAGCAGTCATGAACTCTTTCTTCTGCTTTTCACTGACATCTGTTAGGTGTTTTTTTGCCTTCCCAATAGCAGTCTGTAACAGATCTTCCACAGAATCCGGGCAGTGGAGATCATGTCGGCCCTGCAGAAGACACTCCCTAGCAGACTTAATGCTTTATATACACATGTATTTCTGTATAATACAGATTTGGCAGACACCTTATGTCATATTTAAGAATATATTATATATCTTGTTCTGAAATAGTTTTGTGTATGGGTTTAAAAAGGAGAAATCATGATATTCATTCAGAAATCTCCAAAAGAAATAAGGAATTTATTACTAAGAGGTATGAAAGAAATCAGCACAGATTCTTGTGAAGCATATAATCATCTCACACTTCAACATTAATGCTAAATTGAAAATTGCTCTAATATAATATTAATTTGTGACTTACCTGCAGAATTAAAGAAATCACTACGGAGATGAGGACACAGCTGGCAACACATCTGGGATCATTATGAGTTGCCCTACAAATTCTACCAGCATTGCTTTCTACCTCTGATATCTCATGAAAGTATGGAATACCTGGCAATGACCAAATGACAAGGGCATGTCAGTGAGAGATAAAGGATACACTGCTACTCATCAGTAAAACCTGTCCAACTATTTTACACAATTTTGACCCAAATATGTGAATCATGTATGATATAACTGTACTTACTATGACAAATATAATATGATAATGTGGATATTGTGCAGACTAATTATTTTCAGGGCCTGATCTAGCGCATTTGAGAACCTGTCAAAAAGGTTTATGGATCAGAAGATTGGGGTCATATGAACAATTTTCACACTTTTGTGTTATCTGCATGCCGGATATATGAAAATAGACTGATAGCTTTGTGAATAAAAAGAGTACCCAAGCTATTCAGCTGATCAAGCCCCTGATTTTCAATGCCAGTGCACTATAAACTCCCCAGGTAACAGGTTCAAATCTCAGCTTCTTCTGGTGTACCTGGTGTGGTGCTGTGTATCACCACTTGCTTGACTTCTGGCCATAAAAGTCTCAGAGCCAGAGTCAGCGAGACCTGGGTCCGGTTTCATGACGCTAACTTAACTAAGTAAGCCCTTAACTACCATGATAATGTATGTTGTGGAGATGCAGACTGCACTTAGCTAAGGGCAACTTAACACTAATCAAGCTTCATGAAACCGGCCCCTGGATTCCAAAATGCAATCTCACTGGTCAACTGATAAAGGTTTTAAGCATGTGATTTATGTCCCCATCCATTACAGAAGAGAACATAATGGGAGTACAGCATATACATGTACATCTGAATGCAGAAAAAATTTGTCCTTACCCAAAATGAGACAACGTGCCAGTGAACCATTGTCAGTTCCAATGTCATCAATCACTGTTTCTACCTTAAGCAAAGATTTTGTTGGATTATGCTGGACTGAGTTGTCACCATTTGCATGTACGTCTCCATTGTTGTTGACATGGTCAATGCCAGTGGGAGCTTTGCAGGGTGAGACAGTGGAGTACTGGGAGATTACTCTAGCTGCAGCTGTGTGTGGGTCCTTTAGAAAGTCTACTTCAGCCAGAACCTGCCAATAAACAAACACAACACGGCTATTAGTAACATTTGCTCTAGTATCCAGTAGAAACACTTAAAAAAATACCTAATACATTCCACTCCCCACCCTGGAAAAATATGAAAATTGTCAGAAGATATCACAGACTCATCAAATCACCAGACACCTGAGATGATTAAGTCAGAAACCTACTTAAAGTAGGTAATGTGTCAAACATAATCATAAATTCATCAGAAAATCTTCGTGTCTTAATGCAGGATAGAAATGTACTCATTGAAATCTTTGAAATCTGGAAGACGGAGTATTGTTTGTGGGCCTTCATTCCCACCTTTTCAATTGTTGGACTGTGCATGTGTCCCTCAGAGTCTCCAAGCTCAGGAAAGCCATGTTTGACCCAATTGCAGAGCCTCTGGGCAAAATCTAGCTCATCCACGACACCAGCCCATGCCAGGATACAATCAAGCACCAGGATCTGAAATGTTAACAAAAATATCACACTACTAGATCTATGATCTCACAGGACAGATCTTGTAATTCTGTAAATGTACAATTATGTATAGTGTGTTTCATCATCAGAACATTATCTTAAAATTATAGTAACATGTAAAGCATGAAGTGAAATACCAGCTGGTCCATATTGTCTGTCCAATCTCCCTTCTTCCACCGGACTCTATGTTCATCCTGAACAATGTCAGAGTAAGACAAACATTCAGCCACATAGTGGAAGTTACATTCATCCGGTGACATCCACCTTGTGGCTATGCCCAGGGCGTCTCCAATGGCCGCTCCATACAGCATCCCTGCGCGTATAACACAGTGGTCAGCTTAGTGAAATCGCTCATATGAGGCAAGACATCAATTAATAACATTAACAATATTCAAAAAAACTTAATTCTTGAGAGACATTTTGGGATACAAATTCAAACATTAATGTATTGTTTTAAGGTATCACACTGAGCAAAAAGCAGCTCTTAATTTATTTCATTTGTTTTTTCTCAAGAATTTTCACTTATAACCTTGTTATCAGGTTTGCTGGTAAAGAAAAGGAGGGTGCAAAGTGTAATCTACTGCCATTTGCCAGGTATAAGGTAAATCTCCTGAACTGGATCGCAAGTAAATTGGCAACAGCTGTATTCAAGACTGAGACCTGAGGTCTGAGCAGCTGTGGTGAGACCAAATTCACTACATAACTATCAAATTTATCATAAGCTGTACTCACCTATGATTTTGTCTCTGAGATCATCTGATTGAAGGCGACTAGCATCCAAGGGAGGTAACAAAGGGGTTTTGATTCGACTAGGAGTATTAGTTGTATGCGTTTGACTCTGGATATACTGGGCATGGGCAGAATGAGGATTAGACACAGAACTGTTCAACTGATTGCCACGTTGCCTTGGAAACTCGTTAGATGTCTTTGGTGACTTGGGTTTGTAGTTAGTAGAAACTTTCCACTGTTTCTTTAGAAAGTCTATTGTGACATCTGAACCCTCATCACAGAGGCTCTGAGAAGGGCTTTCAAGTCTGTTGTTATTAGCTAACAGAACTAAGAGCACTTCACTTTGTCCTAATGAAGGAGGCAATGTTTTCAGCTTATTATAGGCAACATTTAATTTTGACAGAGACTCCATCTCACCCACTGCCTCTGGGAGTTCCCTCAACCCATTATTGGACAAGTCAACCTTCTCTAGTTTGACCAAGTGAGTAAACGAGTTTGGGAGTTTGGACAGATGATTGTGCTTCAGCAGTAAGGTCTTCAGGTGAAAAAGAAGCCCAAAGCTCTCTGGCAAGCTTGTCAGTCTGTTGTGGCTGAGATCCAAGAAGTTAAGGTGTGGGAGACGAAGAGGGATTTCAACAGGTAAGTCTTGAATGGCATTAAATGAGGCATCCATCCTTTCATACAATGAAATGGCATCACGTATGCCCCATGGAATTTCTGTCAGACACCTGTCATGGGTGGTGCCATTCATGTGCTGTAAAGGAAAACGATGTCAAACTTTTGACTATTCAACCTTTATTAGTATATTGAGTCATTAGAGTCGCATTAGTGTATTAATCACATGACTTGAAGAGATTTATGTTGAACATAGGGCAAATTCATAAACTGAAAATATAAACATTTTTCTACATTACAGTTTATGACAGGAATTTTCAGTTTGTATACAAATGGATACAAACTTGTAATACACAGGACCTACCTTTAAGTACTGTTTGTAATTTACTCTCCTACTCAGGTTCAGCTCTTTTCTCT
Source organism: Liolophura sinensis (assembly GCF_032854445.1). NCBI lineage: Eukaryota > Metazoa > Mollusca > Polyplacophora > Chitonida > Chitonidae > Liolophura > Liolophura sinensis. The sequence goes on along the minus strand of NC_088301.1, from coordinate 56,957,924 downwards.
CATCAGCACGCACTGGAGCCAGGTCATGGACCTCAACATTACCCATGATGATGATGACCTGTGTCTGGGATCACTACAGATAACCAGCATTCAACAGATGACAGATTCGTATAAATAGGTAAATAACTTCTGATCAAATATACTCATGGGAAACAGTGAATGTAATAAATAGTATGACTAAGATTACATATGTTTGCAAACTTCCCTGTACATTTAAATTAGTCAACATTTACACAATATGAATACACAATAGTTTTTCACAATGAATGGATGTAAGGCACATTTTTGAAGATCCATCAAGTACATGTATATCCATATCATTAAAAATAACTAAGTACTCTTGGTAAACTTACCTGATTTCCCTTGTGATCAAATGGACTCCAAATATAATTGCCCTCCACCATCATAGACTGATCTTTACTTTGCTTTTATTCTGCATCACCTGATAAAATATTATATATATTTATTTATTTATTTATTTCGTTGACAAATGCTTTATGCCATACTCAAAAATATTTCATATATATGATGGCAGCCAGCATTATGGTGGGAGGGAACCAGATAGAGCCCATGGGGAAACTCACAACCATCCGCAGGTTGCTTACAGGCCTTCCCATGTACGGACAGAGAGGAAGCCAGCATGAGCTAGACTTGAACTCACAACAACCGCATTGGTGGGAGACTTCTGGATAATTACACTGTGCTGGTATGCTAACCCCCTCAGCCATGGAGACCCCCTAAAATGTTATAAACCTTTGTGTTAAACAAGGAACATTCATTTTTGTTAACTGTACCATTTACATTATAATACCAGAGTCACTGTTCAGTTCCTCATTACTGGACAGCAGTGGTAAATTAATGGGTTACAGACACCCAGTAAATTTTACCTGGATGTCCACAGACTCAGGCAAAAAAAAACTCCAAACAGGTTTTAGTCAATCGTCTCTTAAAATATGTAGACTGATATGAAAGGAACCAAACTAACACAGCATACTAAAATCAAAAATGTCAAATATATCATGTACTGGTACTGCCAATTCAGTCATTACACTGTACATGTACATATGTATCACTTGATATTGTCCAATGGTTGACCTTAGCAGTAACAAATGTTGTGGCCTTGAACCACACATGCTTAGCCATACGTGGGAAGATCTGCCAGTAACCTACAGATGGTCATGAGTTTCCCCTGGGCTCTGCCTGCTTTACTCTTACCATAATGCTGGCTGCCGTCATATACATGAAGTATTCTTGAACACGGCATAGAACACCAATCAAATAAATCAATAAATCGGACAAACTTAGCAGCAAAGGTTATCACAGATTCTCGAAAGTTTTTGCCTATAAGTGTAACTCTAACAAACTCAATTAGTTAATACCCCTACCAGTAGTGCGTGTCTTGGCAACAAAAACAAAATACATTATAAGCACATGCTATAAAAGAAATAACTATAACGATCGAATAAATAACATTATTGCAGATACTTGCATGCCTTCAATGACCTATGTATGTACATGTATATATTGGGGTTTGACGTTTGGACATCTCGTGGAACACCGTGATTCACCACGAAACTCTGACAAGTCAGGAACCACTTACTACTGGGACTGTTACTGTTTGACGTCGTTATCTTATAGTTCCAAGACCATGCAATCTTGACCCGTCACCGATGCTGCTAAATCTTCCGTCTCATTCAATGATTCATAATCGGAAACTTTCACGTTCGTGCACCTGTTACTGTTAGAGTTGACATGGGGTTGTTGTTGTTGTGAAGCGACAGATGCGTGATTTTCCTTGCAGTTAGGTCTGTCAAAGAACCGACTTTAGTCGTTACAATACATGGAATTGCTTACATGATTTCCAGAGCATGCCAATGCGTTTTCTTCTAATCTGGCAGTAGAGCAGCCGATATGTCAGGTGCACTATGCGGCTCTCGTCCAACACGACATGTGCTTTACGTCATCAGTACTTGTGTACACATGCTAGTTGTGTTGGAATGGCAGCGAGACAACCTGGTGAGATATCAGCCCCTACTAGTAAGTCAGGTAAAGTGTTGACAAATCAATCCTAGTTGGATGTCAGACGACCAGACGCTTGGATTAAGGGTCGCCCACGTAGGGATCAGTTAGAAAATCGATTTGTTACGATAATGAATATGTTTGTTTCCCTATAGCAGACGAGTCGCCCATGCCGTCTCTAAGCACGTTTTTGAGCACAACTCTTAACATAGACGATGTCAGTCTGGGTGACGACAAGGGCTCAACAGATAATCCATGACATTTTAATTCACAAGTTACGATGCGTAGAGTGATCTACAAAGTTATTAAAAACTTGAACACAACTTGAAATGTTGGTTGAAATAACATGATGTAACTGGAGCTATTCAGTTTAATTTGTGGTCCATGTGAAGCGTATGTAGTAGCAGTTTACCATATGGCGGAGTGCAGTTTGTTTTTTCGTGAGCTATGATTGAATACATGTACTATTTGAATGACATGGTCTTCTTAACAAGTTACATAACTTGTCTGCCGACATTGTGTGAATGGGTGATTGAGGGCACCTGTACATGACTTCTTCTCTAAGTTAGATCTACATTTGCATTGTATTTATGTTGAGAAAAGAGGAGATTTTTGCCTAAAATGTGATACCTTTATGAGTAGTTATTTGAGATGGGCATGTGTAAAGCTGTCTATTATTATTATAATATATATTATTGCAAACTTATGATCTCATGGATATGCCATAATGTATTTAAGCCTTGATTGCAAAAGCAAAGCATGTTGATTACTGTATTTGTATGACAGTATGCAAGAGCCATCTACATTTATTATGATTATTTATCTTTAGAGTTCTTATGGCAGCTGCTGAAAAATTTTATAAGAACTGACATAAATGTTATAAGAGATAATACATATACTAACACCCTTCAATCATAACAGTTATACCTTGGTATGTTATGTGGCTGACTCAATTAACGAATAACACTATAAGTTAGGTATGCATGAGTGTTTATTTCGAGTAATAATTTATTGTTGAATAATCATGACCTGGGAATCATTTGAGTTGTTGTATTTGATTGTAGCATAAGATAATCATACTGAGATTGTGTTGCACAGGACCAGTCAGTTGAGACAAAAGTTACACATAAATGTTATGTATATCGGTATTTTACAGCTGTGAATTCATTTTGAACAAGAAAGCTTTTATTTTTCATTTCCTCGTTGTACTTGACAACACATGAGTATGTATAGCAATGTATTAATTTCCAGTAAAGTGGACTTCGTGTAGAGGAGAAAGGAAATAAATTTCAACCAAGACTGAATTTATTTCTACTCCACTCTTTCACTTTATGTGGGAAAGGTGAGAATAACAGATATTCTTGCATAAAATTATAACATTTATTTATGTAGTATGTTAGCAACAAGCTCTTACAAAGTAAACTAACCTTACAAGATGGTAGATGACCTGGAGCACATGCACACATTGTAATATATTTGTAGTAATTGTATATTTCGTTCATTTACAACATGCTCAGACATTCTTCAGTGTGATGTTAAACACAAACCAAATAATTAAAAAAACATTTCTGAAAACATGCATTGTCCTTACATCAGTATATTTGCATCAGTCTATCTGTATATTGGGATGTGTATTGTGTGGCTTGTGTGTCAAATACACAGTAAAAAAACCTTACTAGGGTGGCACAACCTTACCTTGTAGCTCTAAGGTTCACATTAAAGGACATCCAGTTTTCATATCCTTTGTTCACAGAACTTTATGTATGTACCATTAATGACCTAAAATTTTGTCCATGACTTAACTTACTCATTTGTCCTGATTCTGAGGTCATGTAAAGTATAGTGGTAAAACAGGATTTAACCTATTATATCCTACTGATTTTTACTGAACAGATTTCCTTTCCTGTTTTACTGTTTAATGGTATTATCAGAAGGTTATCAGTTAGTTTATAGGCTCTTTACAAAAATTTTCCCACCATAGAAATCCTGTTTGTAAATATGAAACCACCTATAGATGTCATTAAGAACATTCTTATACATGTAACATGTATCCTGCACATACAGTGAAGAGATTCAAAAGAGTGCATGTCATATGAGGTTGAAGGCATTATATGAAAAAATGAAAGACATTGAGACGTATTGCAATAACAATTTTAGGTTAGCTGTCTGTTTTTGATATGTCACTTTAACTATTTCCTTTAATTATAGAGTCTAGTACATAAAACAAGTTATTTGTGCTGTTAATTTGCTGAGACAATGGCTGAGAATACCTGTGCTGTCTGGATATGTTGGAGGTCATGCTCTTTCCTCTTCTCAAATCAGACATAAATTAGGCAATCATTGCAGCAAGTGTCATCAGTTGTAATTGTGTAATGATTTTTTTAGTTCTAAAAAAGTAAAAATGCTGCCTGTTCCTAAGACATTAACCTTGTGGGTACTAGTTGTACTAACAAATAGCTTACATGAAATAAGTCTCGGTAAGGTCACCACTCACATTAATGGAACATTCAAGTGTAGTGTTCTAGGCTCTATTGAGCCTGACTTTATGGCTGGTTAGCTGTTTACTCAACTGGTAATAAGGTTGTGTGACTTGAAGTGTCATACGGATGTACAGATAGGTGGGTGTGCTAGAGCTACATGTGTATATGTTAAGTCTGCACTATAAATGTGTCTGTGTCTAAACAAATGCTATGCCTACCTATATGGAGTTGATATTTATATAATGTTTTCAAGTACTATATTTTACAGTTACATATACCCCAGTGTACACAGTTACTTTGTACAGCATGCAACAGAAGCCATGGATCTATCTGTTGGTTTATGATCCCATAGATGATTTAGACAAACAGGTCAAAGGGTGTACAGCTTGTTGTGTAAGGATTAATTTCCTTGCCAAAGATAGCAGGGCAGTATGTACCTGATCACCGGTAAGGCCTCTATAAAGGTAGATATATCTGGCCATGGTTGACTGATCTGGGGAATATCCATTAGCACTCAGCAGGAGAGTTTTAAGTAGGTCGCCATCTACATAGAGACAGCCACTTAATATCTGAGACCACTGGGAGAGGCACATTCATGCTACTGAGCATTTACCTTATACAGGTGTTTGAAAAGACTTTATAGCATGACATAATTCCCATGTATAACCTGCTTTTATCAATACTGATAATAATAATAGCTATCTACATTAACAAGTTTTGCTGAAGCTCATTTCATCTGGAAGAGAAATGTAAGTGTACATCATGTAATACTCTACTTGTTTTTGACCATAATTGGATTAACATTAACTTCCTTCTACACTACTGTAGTTGTCATGTGCAGTCAGGTGTTGAACCAGACTCATGATTTTTTTTTTTTTTTTTTGACACACGTGCCTGTGAATACCTAAGACATTATACACAAGTGTACACACATTGAACAGAAACCTGCACATTCATATAAATGTTTTCAGGCAACAAGGTATGTCTTATTGTTTGACTCCAATGCTTTAAATTAGGACTTCAATACATGCAACAAGAAATTAATTTCTTCACAAGTAATATATTTTAATTTCTACTGATTTAATTTGATAGAGTTTGGTAGAGGTGCTGTCAGTCGCTTACCCTGAGGACACATACCCGTCGCTGCATGCAATTTAGTCATTAAATATCCTTTCTATTAGTTTGAATTTCACCTGTCTGTGTAATTTGCCCAACAGGTCTGCATCACCACCCAGGCATGAATGGGTCTGTTTTGAACACAAGTGGAGATGTAAATGTATCCTTGAACAGTCAAAGCACAGTGTTGAAAAGTGCTGAAGAAAAGCCTCCTACAAAGGGAGGTCACCAGGCATCAAGCCAGAACAATATTGGCCAAATGACTCTACCTATGACTGATCATAAGGAAGAAACTCAGGAGATGAAGACAAGGGCCCAAATAAATATAGGTGACAAGGAAGATAATTCTAACACTGGTGGACCTGCCATGCTCTTGACAGCAGAGGAAAAGCAAAAAGAAATAGGTATGGTATCTAGTCAGAAAGATTTTTTATGAAGGCACTCATGTATACATACAGTATCAGTATCTACATTGAACATTACATACCTGGTTTACTGTCATCTTATTTAATTCAGTGTTGCAATCATGCTGATGCATGAAAGCGATATTTGTAGAAAATGTCTGTTAAGCCAAAGTACTAGGGTATAATACTAGAAGTGGTGATGGTCCCTAGGTTGAACACACCCACAATCAGTGATATCTGTGCCCATTGGCACTTGCATTAAATTTAGATAAAGGAGTTACCCGCTTTATTTATTAAAGGGCCTGTACTATTTTGTTTTAAACTCAAATCTTGGGTAAGACTGGGTAATATGGTTCTTACTCTAAACAGTTAGAGTAACTCTCCCAGAGATGTGTATTAAGTACTTTTAGTAGACTTTACTCACTGCTTTGTGGAAACACATTTTCTGATAAAAAAAGAGAACAGGTTTTAGTTTGATAACACTGGCATTAGTGCATACAGTGCAGTATACTGTACATCTTTCTTGATCTTATATCTTGTGAGCAAGCTAAGGCTGTTTCTGAATAATGATGTGGTTTGCTGGTGCTTTGTTTTCATGGACCTGGTGAACGATCCTGAGCACATGGAAATTGAGTTGTGGGTATCAGGCATGTTTACATACTTGTACTATATACATTTCACGGAGGCTTCTGTGTTTCATTGCTTTTAGATGAGGAATATGAGTACAGTGATGACTTTGAAGAAGATGATGAAGATGATTATGATAACAGTGGGGAAGAGTCTGATGTAGAAGACAATGCTGAGCTTTACCCAAGTTTGCGAATGAGACGACAGTCTAACCCACAATTACCTGAGACCGTCACTACACTGGAGACTGACCATGGCAGTAAGGTGTATGTGGTTGGCACTGCTCACTTCAGTCTGGAGAGTCAACAGGATGTTGCACAGGTATGAAACATATGTGTGACATGTCTTAAGTGTGTATGTTGGAAGACTTTCAAATGACACTTTGGAACATTTAACCAGCATTTTTGTTTGTAGCGTACTTATGGAAAAAATGTCACCACTAATTTAGTATGCACTAAGTTTTTTTTTCCCCTCTTTCAGGTAATTTCCGCAACACAGCCTGATGTGGTAATGGTAGAACTGTGTAACAGTCGGGTCAATATTCTGCAACTTGATGAAGAGACTTTACTGGCGGAGGCTAGGAACATTAACATGGATAAAATCAAGACTGCCATTAAACAGGTAAACCTGTGACTGAGCATTAACAGGTAAACCTGCAAATGAGCATCAAACAGGTAAACCTGCGACTGAGTATCAAACAGGTAAACCTGCGACTGAATACTAAACAGGTAAACCTGCGACTGAAGCACTAATTACACATACAACTGTTATTTGTGTCTGACTGTACTGAGTTTTATACTTCTTGGTTTAAATATGAGGTGCCCCTTTATGCTTATAGACTTGACACTGTTATTCAAGGTACCATATGTCATGTTGTGTGCAAACATATATACATGTGTTATTTTGGGATACCACTTTAGTGGGAAATGTATCAAATTCAAACATAATCCAAGTTGTGATTAGGCTTCACAGATAAAGCTGACAAAAATCTGTTAAAACGTCATTTTAACACATACCTATAGTTGTTAAAATTTTGATCCACACCCCTTTACAGTTTTTCCACTTACTGAGCCTGTATTTTATCCCATCTGGTGAAAGTTTAGTTGAATGAGATCAAATTGTTTGGAATTCAGGATAGCCTTGTTCTTTATAACAACAGTGCTGATTATAACACCATAAACAGTCTTAAACTGGAAGTTTGCTGCATTTGAAAATCAGATGTATTTTTGGTTTTGAAGCTATGTGATGATACCCATGGTTTCATTGAAAATGTTTTTACTGATTATTGTTACAGAGTGGTTTAGTTCAGGGTATTATGCACTTGTTACTGCTGAGTATGTCTGCACACCTGACCAAACAGCTGGGGATGGCCCCAGGTGGGGAATTCCGAAAGGCATTCACAGAGGTAAGCTCCACAAAGCACTCCTTACACAGAGGTAAGCTCCATAAAGTACTCCTTACACAGAGGTCAGCTCCACAAAGTACTCCATACATGGAGGTAAGGTTTCCAAAGTACTTTTTACAAATATCAGCTCCACAAAGTACTCCTTACATGGTGGTAAGCTTTCCAATGTACTCCCTACACAGAGGTAAACTCCAAAAAGTACTTTTTACACAGAACTAAGCCTCACAAAATGCCCCTTACACAGAGGTCAGCCTCACAAAGTACTGCTTATGCAGAGCTGAGTTCCACAAGGTACTCCTTACTCAGATGCAAGCCCCACAAGGTACTTCTTAAGCAGATGCAAACTGCTCAAACTGCTCCATTACAATCATTACACTGAATAAGCTCCACAAAGTACTCTTGGACAACCATTACACTGCCCAAGCTCCATGAAGTACTCCTGGACAACCATTACACTGCCCAAGCTCCACGAAGTACTCTTGAACAACCATTACACTGCCCAAGCTCCACAAAGTACTCTTGGACAACCATTACACTGCCCAAGCTCCACGAAGTACTCTTGGACAACCATTACACTGCCCGAGCTCCACGAAGTACTCCTGGACAACCATTACACTGCCCAAACTCCATGAAGTACTCCTGGGCAACCATTACACTGCCCAAGCTCCACAAAGTACTCCTGGACAACCATTACACTTCCCAAGCTCCACAAAGTACTCCTGGACAACCATTACACTGCCCAAGCTCCACGAAGTACTCCTGGACAACCATTACACTGCCCAAACTCCACGAAGTACTCCTGGACAACCATTACACTGCCCAAACTCCACGAAGTACTCCTGGACAACCATTACACTGCCCAAGCTCCACGAAGTACTCCTGGACAACCATTACACTGCCCAAACTCCACGAAGTACTCCTGGACAACCATTACACTGCCCAAGCTCCACAAAGTACTCCTGGACAACCATTACACTTCCCAAGCTCCACAAAGTACTCCTGGACAACCATTACACTGCCCAAGCTCGACAAAGTACTCACACGCAACCATTACATGACCAGTATGAGATGTTTGTGATGGACCTGTTTTACTTAGGTGTAGATGGAAACATGGACATTCTGTATCACCGATAACTTCTTAATGCAGTAGGGACCTAGATTGAGATGATGTCAAGTGGCTGTGGTGGCCTTTGCGTCTTCAACAAACACTAGTGTGGGCTAACGGTTTTACAACCTCAAAACAGTGAGAGCAGATGAATCTACAAATCTCCTGTCCAACCCCTGCATCTTTTAACAACCATTAAACACATTGGCAGAAAGGTGATGTCATTATTTATTCCACCTATAATTAAAGTTTACCTGTATTGTTTAGTAATTTAGATGTTGTTACTTGTTTAACAGGCCCAGAAAATTCCTGGTTGTCGCATACAACTTGGCGATCGGCCAATCCAGATCACCCTCAGGAGGGCCCTTGGGTCTCTGTCATGGTGGCAGAAGTTACGACTGGCCTGGTATATGATAACTAGTAAAGAACCCATCAGGTAAACCATGTAATTGTTAATATAATGCTTTAATTCTTTAACTAGGGTTGCGCACTGCTAAAGGCCACAAAAGAATTCTCCTCAAGGTGACTTAACAGAGGAAATTTTCAGTAACAATAAAGAAAAGAAATATTTCAAATCTCTCAAATTTATCTTGTCGGGCATGAGGTAAAGAAAAATTTTTTGCATTTATGATTGTACATGTATGTAGATGTTAATATAGATCTGATCTGTAGATAGATTGATCACGGATATTTTATTGGATGTAATTATATTTTACAGCAAAGAGGAAGTTGAGAAGTGTAAGCAGAAAGATCTGCTGGAACAAATGCTCAAGGAGATGACAGGGGAGTTCCCTGCCCTTAGTCAGGTTTTTGTCCAAGAGAGGGACATGTTTCTTGCAAACTCACTGAGATTAGCAGCTCAGCCCATTCCACATCCAGACTCCCCCACAGGTGAATTACCGCCAATGGGTGTCTACTCCTACTCACTCTGTATTTGAGTAGGAATTTGTATTTTCTGCACAGTGTATTCATTCAACAGCCAAGGAAATTATGCATATAAAAGCAATTGATATGTGACATGATCATTGCCTAATTTGCTGATGCAATACAAAATTTTTCGAATGCATGATACTACACATTTAAGGGGCCTCAGCAGTCACTTCACAAATGTAAAAATGACTGGATGAATCATCATGATAAAAGTCAAATGAAAGATTTCTTACATGTATATATGGAGGTATAAATTTTAAAAATTATAGTCAGATTAATATAGGGTTGTACATATAGTATCAAATAAAAAATTTTCTGAACGAGACAGGTATGTCAACAATGACATGTTCTATATTATACATATTTAAACTTTCTGATTAAACGTAACATGTAGTAAGCTCAAGCTTGATATTAAAATTATATACTTATACAGAATATATGCTGATATATATATATTTTTAATGAAGAACGATTTGTTTTGTGACCTCTTCAAGGTTATGTCCCAGCCATTGTCGTTGGTGTTGTGGGCATTGGGCATGTTCCTGGCATAAAGGCTAACTGGGACAAGGAGCACAACATCAGGGAAATTATGAGGTGAGTTCACCGTGAAGTTGTCAAGTGTGCACCTGGTCTCCACATGGAGTCAGTCAGGTCAATGTCCAGGAGTGCACCAGGGCTCCACATGAAGTCAGCTGGGTCAAAGTCCAAGTGTGCAACTGGGCAGCTCACAAAGTCATTCGGGTCAAAGTCCAAGTGTGCAACTGGGCCCCACACGAAGTCTTTCAGGTCAAAGACCAAGTGTGCAGCTGGGCCCCTCATGAAGTCAGTCAAGTCAAAGTCCAAGTGTGCATTGTGTTTCAGCAACACATTTTTTTTCTTTTTTTATCCTTTGTACATTGTTTCTTTTTTTTTTTCTTTTTTAATACAAGTACAAAAATTGAAAAGTAGTTTATTAAAGCGGTTGATCGTACCAGTGTACATTCACATGTATCAAATGGTCAACCACTTCCTTAATTGACGATTGCAATGGTTCCTAAAGTATTGTTTGGATAAAAATTACTGGATTGTAAGCAAGTTTTACATTTGACTGGTTTCAGTGTTCCGGAGGCCTCATCATTCAGTCATATTTTACGCTGGGGATTCCGGGCCAGTCTTGTGTGCATTCTCTCCTACGGTTGCTACAGGTTCATACGATGGACAGCAGATATCGTATTGTGATAAAACGTGTAAATAGGGATATTACATTATCTAATGTTCCTTGCAGTGAGTAGACAGGAAATGTGAAGCACCACACCATTTTCTGGTATATCTCACTTCTGCACCCTGCTGCAATGACAAACAATGTCTCTGATCTATACTTATTGTTTCCGGGGAAACTGCTGTGTTCATTTGCATGTTTGATATGGTATTTCCATGAACTGTCTTTTGTATCCCTAGGATACCTGGTCCAGCTTATAAATGTGCAGTCAATTGAGATATTTTGTGAGTCACTATTTGTAGTCACTGTCTCACAGTTAATTTATTATTAAACCCAAATTGCAATACAACAGCTTGGTTAATATTCACACAGCAACTTTTTCAGCACAGTATGGTGCATTGTAAACATTTTGGGTCAGCCTTCGTCATTTTTGTCATGACATACATTATGCATGACATACATTGTAGACTTGTCATCTCCTTATGCAATCTTTTGGAAATTTTTTTGTGGTCTGTTTATTGTTTGTTTTTTGCTTGTTTGTTTATGAAAGTACTTGTAACTGGCTAAATATGAGTGGAAGCCACCTTTTACTCTTGTCAGATACTTAGTTTGAGCCGACATGATTAACACTTGGTAAATGTAAATGTCATAAATCATGTGATGGTAATATATCCAGTTTACCTCACTCAATGGGGTTACCTGTTATCACATCTGGCAAGTCATAGAAACAGCCAAACACTGATCGTTTCATGTTCTAGTGTAGAAAATATGGGCCATCATTCATAATTTATTGTGATAGAACATGTTCTTTGTCCAGCTTGGTTTGATAGAAAGTTTAAAGAAATCAGATGTCTGCAAATCTTATGGTTTCCAGTTATGTGGTCAGATAAAATATAAAGGAGTTGTACCTTTTGTTTTATACCTTACTAAAATAGCATTGGATTTCAAGTGCTTCTCTGAAGTTCTGAATGCAAATATATTTGTGATAAAGATTTGATAGCAAAAGATGTCATAAATATGATAAAAGCATTATGTCTACTGTTTACTATAACAGTTTTCTAAATTTATAGACTTGAAATTTCTTTTTTACATTGCTGAAGTTTGAGTGCTGCATGAAATGTATTGAAAATTTTGTGAAGCTGGTTTAAATATTTGTTTGAGCATGATGACTATTTTAGTTTATTTAGTGTGATTATATATTATTTCTAAAGGGACACATTGACTTCATTGTATGAAAGATGTCATGTGTAATGGTTTGTCATTCTTTTTCGTTTAGATGGGGGTTGCAGGAGTGAAGGGTTAGGGTCGTGGTTGGACAGCAGGTTCCAATACGTAGCTGATTGTACTGTACAGTTACGTGCACAAACACTAATTCTTATAACATGCACCGGTTTGTCAGAGACCAGACCAGGAACTTGATCTTGGTATTTGGCTATGATAAGAATCTCTATTTTTGCAAGTAACAAAAGAGAATTTTTGTATTCAATTGGGATATAAATCTTAGCATGATGTGTGATGAATGAGCATAATGCTATCTATGAAGATGTCACTATGATTTACTATTGATTTGCAGCTGTTCATGCAGGATGTTACTATGTCTATCAATTTAGCTTGATGGGTTTAGTTTTTCAAGACATTTGAGTAATTCAGAGAGGGGATGTTGGTTTCAGATTGTTGTTTGTGACTTTAGCTTTTTTTTTTTTTTTGTAACGTATGCATTCATGTAAAAAATGGATACATGATGGAGAAAATCCTAAAAAATAAGACAAATTTCTGGTTCAATAGAGGACCTTAGGAAACGGTTCATATGTTAGCTTGCATCTATTCGGTCAAGGCTTGCATGTTTTGCATAGTGTAATGGATTGGCAGATCTCAAGTAATTTGATCATATATGTAGATATAGAACATCACAAGTCATTCAGTCTTAGAACTGTTTTTTGGGGGATATTTTTTTTGGCTTTTGTTGTCTGTTTTATACGTACACTAAGTTTTACACACGCTGATGTTGTGTACATGATGTTCAAGTCCAAACTGAAATAATCACCTTATTTGTCCTTCTTAAACACCTCTGTACTGGACCCTGTATGATGCTGTAAAGTTAAGGGAAATGTGTTGACTCCCATTGAGAGCATATTTATTGCCATATTTCAGCGTCTAGGAAAATTCACATCTATATGTAATGGATTCTGTTAAACTGAGTACCTTAAGATTGTGAGGAAAGGGTTGACTCTATCAGGGTTTCCTTGTATTTATGCAGGCCTACCTCTTCTGTGTAGAGCATCCAAGTGTGACGTTCTTGTCTGAAGGTAAAATATATACTGATAAAAAGTGTTGATGAACAACATTTGCTTTATTTATTTTATAGTCAAAAGAGGGAGATATCTTGGGTCCACTTGTTTGAAAGTGTAACAAACTGTATGGGAGCACTAACCTAAGTCATCAATGTGCAGTCAATCACTTATGTCAGACCAGTGAAGTATAACTTAAGATGCTATTTGAAAACATTATTTTGAAGATTAAATGTTATGTTCAGTTTGGGGCACATGTGAACTTTAAAGAAATTATGAAATAACCTGTCCCGATCAAATAACATTCCTGTAATATTCCTCAAAAGAAACGCAAGGTCATGGGGAAGTCTGCATAGTATTTAGGACAATTCACTATTTAAGATAATAAAGATGTAGTAGTTTTCATCTATATTTATTTTCCCCTTCAATTTTTTTTTTGGGGACATATGAATCCCAAATGATTGTATAGTTAAATGTGGTAAGTCATCAAAGATATCTGATCTACTCCTCCCACCCTCCCCTGAATTATGAAAGCAGACCTACACATAAGCAGCAGCTTTTATTGTGAAAAACCCATGGAATTATACATGAAAATTAGATTCGGCTGGTAGGAGTCAAAAAAAAAAAAAAAGAAACCATTGCACAACCACATCTATTTTGTTAAAACTTTAGTGGACTGAAAGTCCAAATTGTCAGATATGTGACAAAACTTGATTGCATTGTTTTCAATAAAACCACTTTTTTCATGTGGTTCAGGGATATATTTATTACCTGAGGTGTGTTACAGAATTGCATTATATTTTTTCTTTGTTTTTTGGTTTCAAATATTTCAAAGATTAATTTATGTGTTTTTCTTTTGTGTTTTAACTTTGTGTTGAAAAAAAAATATTTATATAACTAGACCTTCAAAATAAAATCCTATGTGCCTTAATCATGCCAGTTGACTTTGATTTTATATTTACCTTACATTGTATTTACTCATACCATTAAGGTCTCTCTACAGACTACTAAATACAAGTAGTTGTGGCCACTGATTTCCCTTGGATAGGGACTTGGTGCATCACCCAGCTCTCTCAAAGCTTACCTTGGACAGGGACTGTGCATCACCCAGATCTCTCATAGCTTGCCTTAGATAGAGACTGTGCATCACCCAGCTCTCTCAAAGCTTGCCTTGGATAGGGACTGTGCATCACCCAGCTCTCTCAAAGCTTGCCTTGGATAGGGACTGTGCATCACCCAGCTCTCTCAAAGCTTGCCTTGGATAGGGACTTGGTGCATCACCCAGCTCTCTCAAATCTTGCCTTGGATAGGGATTTGGTGCATCACCCAGCTCTCTCAAAGCTTGCCTTGGATAAAGACTTTGTGCATCACCCAGCTCTCTCAAAGCTTGCCTTGGATAGAGACTTTGTAAATCACCCAGCTCTCTCAAAGCTTGCCTTGGATAGGGATTTGGTGCATCACCCAGCTCTCTCAAAGCTTGCCTTGGATAGGGACTGTGCATCACCCAGCTCTCTCAAAGCTTGCCTTGGATAGGGACTTGGTGCATCACCCAGCTCTCTCAAAGCTTCCCTTGGATAAAGACTTTGTGCATCACCCAGCTCTCTCAAAGCTTGCCTTGGATAGAGACTTTGTAAATCACCCAGCTCTCTCAAAGCTTGCCTTGGATAGGGATTTGGTGCATCACCCAGCTCTCTCAAAGCTTGCCTTGGATAGGGACTGTGCATCACCCAGCTCTCTCAAAGCTTGCCTTGGATAGGGACTTGGTGCATCACCCAGCTCTCTCAAAGCTTCCCTTGGATAGGGATTTGGTGCATCACCCAGCTCTCTCAAAGCTTGCCCAGGATAGAGACTGTGCATCACCCAGCTCTCTCAAAGCTTGCCTTGGATAGAGACTTTGTGCATCACCCAGCTCTCTCAAAGCTTGCCATGGATAGGGACTGTGCATCACCCAGCTCTCTCAAAGCTTGCCCTAGATAGAGACTCTGTGCATCACCCAGCTCTCTCACAGCTTGCCTTGGATAGGGACTTTCTGCATCACCCAGCTATCTCAAAGCTTGCCTTGGATAGGGACTTTGTGAATCACCCAGCTCTCTCAATGCTTGCCTTGGATAGGGACTTGGTGCATCACCCAGCTCTCTCAAAGCTTGCCTTGGATAGGGACTTGGTGCATCACCCAGCTCTCTCAAAGCTTGCCCTGGATAGGGACTTGATACATCACCCAGCTCTCTCAAAGCTTGCCTTGGATAGGGACTTGGTGCGTCACCCAGCTCTCTCAAAGCTTGCCTTGGATAGGGATTTGGTGCATCACCCAGCTCTCTCAAAGCTTGCCCTGGATAGGGACTTGGTGCATCACCCAGCTCTCTCAAAGCTTGCCTTGGATAGGGACTTGGTGCATCACCCAGCTCTCTCAAAGCTTGCCTTGGATAGGGACTTGGTGCATCACCCAGATCTCTCAAAGCTTGCCCTGGATAGGGACTGTGCATCACCCAGCTCTCTCAAAGCTTGCCTTGGATAGAGACTTTGTGAATCACCCAGCTCTCTCAAGCTTGCCTTGAATAGGGACTGTGCATCACCCAGCTCTCTCAAAGCTTGCCTTGGATAGGGACTTGGTGCATCACCCAGCTCTCTCAAAGCTTGCCTTGGGTAGGCACTGTGCATCGCCCAGCTCTCTCAAAGCTTGCCTTGGATAGGGATTTGGTACATCACCCAGCTCTCTCAAAGCTTGCCTTGGATAGGGACTTGGTGCATCACCCAGCTCTCTCAAAGCTTGCCTTGGATAGGGACTTGGTGCATCACCCAGCTCTCTCAAAGCTTGCCTTGGATAGGGACATTGTGAATCACCCAGCTCTCTCAAAGCTTGCCTTGGATAAAGACTTTGTGCATCACCCAGCTCTCCCAAAGCTTGCCCTGGATAGAGACTTTGTGAATCACCCAGCTCTCTCAAAGCTCGCCTTGGACAGGGACTTGGTGCATCACCCAGCTCTCTCATAGCTTGCCTTGGATAGGGACTTGGTGCATCACCCAGCTCTCTCAAAGCTTGCCCTGGATACAGACTTGGTGCATCACCCAGATCTCTCAAAGCTTGCCCTGGATAGGGACTGTGCATCACCCAGCTCTCTCAAAGCTTGCCTTGGATAGAGACTTTGTGAATCACCCAGCTCTCTCAAGCTTGCCTTGAATAGGGACTGTGCATCACCCAGCTCTCTCAAAGCTTGCCTTGGATAGGGACTTGGTGCATCACCCAGCTCTCTCAAAGCTTGCCTTGGATAGGCACTGTGCATCACCCAGCTCACTCAAAGCTTGCCTTCGATAGGGATTTGGTACATCACCCAGCTCTCTCAAAGCTTGCCTTGGATAGGGATTTGGTGCATCACCCAGCTCTCTCAAAGCTTGCCTTGGATAGGGACTTGGTGCATCACCCAGCTCTCTCAAAGCTTGCCTTGGATAGGGACTTTGTGAATCACCCAGCTCTCTCAAAGCTTGCCTTGGATAAAGACTTTGTGCATCACCCAGCTCTCCCAAAGCTTGCCCTGGATAGAGACTTTGTGAATCACCCAGCTCTCTCAAAGCTCGCCTTGGATAGGGACTTGGTGCATCACCCAGCTCTCTCATAGCTTGCCTTGGATAGGGACTTGGTGCATCACTCAGCTCTCCCAAAGCTTGCCTTGGATAGAGACTTTTTGCATCACCCAGCTCTCTCAAAGCTTGCCCTGGATACAGACTTTGTGCATCACTCAGCTCTCTCAAAGCTTGCCCTGGATAGGGACTTGGTGCATCACCCAGCTCCTTCAAAGCTTGCCCTGGATAGAGACTGTGCATCACCCAGCTCTCTCAAAGCTTGCCCTGGATACGGATTTTGTGCATCACCCAGCTCTCTCAAAGTTTGCCCTGGATACAGATTATGTGCATCACCCAGCTCTCTCAAAGCTTGCCCTGGATAGACACTTTTTGCATCACCCAGCTCTCTCATACCTTCCCTTGGATAGGGACTTGGTGCATCACCCAGCTCTCTCATAGCTTCCCCTGGATAGGGAGTTGGTGCATCATCCAGAGCTTGCCTTGGATAGAGACTTTGTGCATCACCCAGCTCTCTCAAAGCTTGCCCTGGACAGACACTTCGTGCATCACCCAGCTCTGTCAAAGCTTGCCTTGGATAGGGACTTTGTGCATCACCCAGCTCTCTCAAACCTTGCCCTAAATAGGGACTTTGTGAATCACCCAGCTCTCTCAAAGCTTGCCTTGGATAGGGACTTTCTGTATCACCCAGCTATCTCAAAACTTGCCTTGGACAAGGACTTCCTGCATCACCCAGCTCTCTAAAAGCTTCCCTTGGATAGGGACTGTGCATCAAACAGCTATCTCAAAGCTTACCTTGGATAAGGACTTGATACATCATCCAGCTCTCTCAAAGCTTACCTTGGATAGGGACTGTGCATCAACAGCTATCTCAAAGCTTACCTTGGATAAGGACTTGATACATCATCCAGCTCTCTCAAAGCTTACCTTGGATAGAGACTTTGTGCATTACCCATCTCTCTCAGAGCTTGCCTTGGATAGGGGCTTTGTGCATCACCCAGCTCTCTCAAAGCTTCCCTTGGACAAGGACTTCCTGCATCACCCAGCTCTCTCAAAGCTTGCATTGGATAGAGACTTGGTGCATCACCCAGCTCTATCAAAGCTTGTCCTGGATAGAGACTCTGTACATCACCCAGCTCTCTCAAAGCTTGCCTTGGATAAAGACTTGGTGCATCACCCAGCCCTTTCAAAGCTTGCCCTGGACAGGCACTTCGTGTATCACCCAGCTCTCTCAAAGCTTGCCGTGGATAGGGACTTGGTACATCACCCAGCTCTCTCAAAGCTTGCCCTGGAGAGAGACTTTGTGCATCACCCAGCTCTCTCAAAGCTTGCTCTGGATAGAGACTATGTGCATCACCCAGCTCTCTCAAAGCTTGCCTTGGATAGGGACTTGGTGCATCACCCAGCTCTCTCAAACCTTGCCTTGGATAGGGACTTGGTACCACACCCAGCTCTCTCAAAGATTGCCCTGGATTGGGGTTTTGTGCATCACCCAGCTCTCTCAAAGCTTGTCTTGGACAAGGACTTCCTGCATCACCCAGCTCTCTCAAAGCTTGCCTTGGATAGAGACTTTGTGGATCACCCAGCTCTCTCAAAGTTTGCCTTGGGCAAGGACTTCCTGCATCACCCAGCTCTCTCAGAGCCTGCCTTGGATAGGGGCTTTGTGCATCACCCAGCTCTCTCAAAGCTTGCCTTGGACAAGGACTTCCTGCATCACCCAGCTCTCTCAAAGTTTGCCTTGGATAGAGACTTTGTGAATCGCCCAGCTTTCAAAGCTTGCCTTGGACAAGGACTTCCTGCATCACCCAGCTCTCTCACAGCTTGCCTTGGATAGGGGCTTTGTGCATCACCCAGCTCTCTCAAAGCTTGCCTTGGACAAGGACTTCCTGCATCACCCAGCTCTCTCAAAGTTTGCCTTTGATAGAGACGTTGTGCATCACCCAGCTCTCTCAAAGCTTGCCTTGGATAGAGACTTTGTGAATCTCCCAGCTCTCTCAAAGTTTGCCTTGGATAGAGACTTTGTGAATCACCCAGCTCTCTCAGAGCTTGCCTTGGACAAGGACTTCCTGCATCACCCAGCTCTCTCAAAGCTTGACTTAGATAGAGACTTTGTGCATCACCCAGCTCTCTCATAGCTTCCCCTGGATAGGGAGTTGGTGCATCACCCAGAGCTTGCCTTGGATAGAGACTTTGTGCATCACCCAGCTCTCTCAAAGCTTGCCCTGGACAGACACTTC
The DNA here is from genome assembly GCF_032854445.1 of Liolophura sinensis. Taxonomy (NCBI): domain Eukaryota; kingdom Metazoa; phylum Mollusca; class Polyplacophora; order Chitonida; family Chitonidae; genus Liolophura; species Liolophura sinensis. The sequence continues at coordinate 56,938,539 of NC_088301.1, read as the reverse complement.
ATGCATCACCCAGCTCTCTCAAAGCTTGCCTTGGATAGGGACTTCATGCATCACCCAGTTCTCTCACAGCTTGCCTTGGATAGCGACTTTGTGCATCACCCAGCTCTCTCAAAGCTTGCCCTAAATAGGGACTTTGTGAATCACCCAGCTCTCTCACAGCTTGCCTTGGAGAGAGACTTTGTGCATCACCCAGATAGAGACTATGTGCATCACCCAGCTCTCTCAAAGCTTGCCTTGGATAGGGACTTGGTGCATCACCCAGCTCTCTCAAACCTTGCCTTGGATAGGGACTTGGTACCACACCCAGCTCTCTCAAAGATTGCCCTGGATTGGGGTTTTGTGCATCACCCAGCTCTCTCAAAGCTTGTCTTGGACAAGGACTTCCTGCATCACCCAGCTCTCTCAAAGCTTGCCTTGGATAGAGACTTTGTGGATCACCCAGCTCTCTCAAAGTTTGCCTTGGGCAAGGACTTCCTGCATCACCCAGCTCTCTCAGAGCCTGCCTTGGATAGGGGCTTTGTGCATCACCCAGCTCTCTCAAAGCTTGCCTTGGACAAGGACTTCCTGCATCACCCAGCTCTCTCAAAGTTTGCCTTGGATAGAGACTTTGTGAATCGCCCAGCTTTCAAAGCTTGCCTTGGACAAGGACTTCCTGCATCACCCAGCTCTCTCACAGCTTGCCTTGGATAGGGGCTTTGTGCATCACCCAGCTCTCTCAAAGCTTGCCTTGGACAAGGACTTCCTGCATCACCCAGCTCTCTCAAAGTTTGCCTTTGATAGAGACGTTGTGCATCACCCAGCTCTCTCAAAGCTTGCCTTGGATAGAGACTTTGTGAATCTCCCAGCTCTCTCAAAGTTTGCCTTGGATAGAGACTTTGTGAATCACCCAGCTCTCTCAGAGCTTGCCTTGGACAAGGACTTCCTGCATCACCCAGCTCTCTCAAAGCTTGACTTAGATAGAGACTTTGTGCATCACCCAGCTCTCTCATAGCTTCCCCTGGATAGGGAGTTGGTGCATCACCCAGAGCTTGCCTTGGATAGAGACTTTGTGCATCACCCAGCTCTCTCAAAGCTTGCCCTGGACAGACACTTCATGCATCACCCAGCTCTCTCAAAGCTTGCTTGGATAGGGACTTCATGCATCACCCAGTTCTCTCGACAGCTTGCCTTGGATAGCGACTTTGTGCATCACCCAGCTCTCTCAAAGCTTGCCCTAAATAGGGACTTTGTGAATCACCCAGCTCTCTCACAGCTTGCCTTGGATAGAGACTTTGTGCATCACCCAGCTATCTCAAAGCTTGCCTTGGATAGGGACTTTGTGAATCACCCAGCTCTCTCAAAGCTTGCCTTGGACAAGGACTTCCTGCATCACCCAGCTCTCTCAAAGCTTGCCTTGGATAGAGACTTTGTGCATCACCCAGCTCTCTCAAAGCTTGCCTTGGATAGGGACTTGGTACATCACCCCAGCTCTCTCAAAGCTTGCCTTGGATAGGGGTTTTGTGCATCACCCAGCTCTCTCAAAGCTTGCTTTGGACAAGGACTTCTGCATCACCCAGCTCTCTCAAAGCTTGCCTTGGATAGAGACTTTGTGAATCACCCAGCTCTCTCAAAGCTTGCCCTGGATAGAGACTATGTGCATCACACAGCTCTCTCAAAGCTTGCCTTGGATAGGGACTTTGTACATCACCCAGCTCTCTCAGAGCCTGTCTTGGATACGGGCTTTGTGCATCACCCAGCTCTCTCAAAGCTTGCCCTGGACAAGGACTTCCTGCATCACCCAGTTCTCTCAGAGCTTCCCTTGGATAGGGACTTGGTTCATCACCCAGCTCTCTCAAAGCTTGCTTGGATAGGGACTGTGCATCACCCAGCTCTCTCAAAGCTTACCTTGGATAAGGACTTGATACATCATCCAATTCTCTCAAAGCTTGCCTTGGATAGAGTCTTTGTGCATTACCCAGCTCTCTCAGAGCTTGCCTTGGATAGGGGCTTTGTGCATCACCCAGCTCTCTCAAAGCTTGCCTTGGATAGGGACTTGGTGCATCACCCAGCTCTCTCAAAGCTTGCCTTGGATAGGGACTTGGTGCATCACCCAGCTCTCTCAAAGCTTGCTTTGCATAGGGACTTGGTGCATCACCCAGCTCTCTCAGAGCTTGCCTTGGACAAGGACTTCCTGCATCACCCAGCTCTCTCAAAGCTTGCCTTGGATAGAGACTTTGTGCATCACCCAGCTCTCTCAAAGCTTGCCCTGGATAGGGACTTGGTGCATCACCCAGCTCTCTCAAAGCTTGCCCTGGATAGAGACTTCGTGCATCACCCAGCTCTCTCAAAGCTTGCCGTGGATAGGGACTTCCTGCATCACCCAGCTCTCTCAAAGCTTGCCCTGGATACAGACTATGTGCATCACCCAGCTCTCTAAGAGCTTGCCTTGGATAGGGGCTTTGTGCATCACCCAGCTCTCTCAAAGCTTGCCTTGGACAAGGACTTCCTGCATCACCCAGCTCTCTCAAAGTTTGCCTTTGATAGAGACTTTGTGCATCACCCAGCTCTCTCAAAGCTTCCCCTGGATAGAGACTTTTTGCATCACCCAGCTCTCTCAAAGCTTGCCTTAGATAGAGACTTTGTGCATCACCCAGCTCTCTCAAAGCTTCCCCTGGATAGAGACTTTTTGCATCACCCAGCTCTCTCAAAGCTTGCCTTAGATAGAGACTTTGTGCATCACCCAGCTCTCTCAAAGCTTGCCTTGGATAGAGACTTTGTGCATCACCCAGCTCTCTCAAAGCTTTCCCTGGATAGGGACTTGGTGCATCACCCAGCTCTCTCAAAGCTTGCCCTGGATAGGGACTTGGTGCATCAACCAGCTCTCTCAAAGCTTGCCTTTGACAAGGACTTCCTGCATCACCCAGCTCTCTCAAAGCTTCCCTTGGATAGAGACTTTGTGCATTACCCAGCTCTCTCAGAGCCTGTCTTGGATAGGGGCTTTATGCATCACCCAGCTCTCTCAAAGCTTGCCCTGGACAAGGACTTGTTGCATCACCCAGCTCTCTCAAAGCTTGCCTTGGATAGAGACTTTGTGCATCACCCAGCTCTCTCAAAGCTTGCTTTGCATAGGGACTTGGTGCATCACCCAGCTCTCTCAAAGCTTGCCCTGGATAGAGAATCTGTACATCACCCAGCTCTCTCAAAGCTTGCCTTGGATAGGGACTGTGCATCACCCAGCTCTCTCAAAGCTTACCTTGGATAAGGACTTAATACATCATCCAGTTCTCTCAAAGCTTGCCTTGGATAGAGTCTTTGTGCATTACCCAGCTCTCTCAGAGTTTGCCTTGGATAGAGACTTTGTGAATCACCCAGCTCTCTCAAAGCTTGCCTTGGACAAGGATTTCGTGCATCACCCAGCTCTCTCACAGCTTGCCTTGGATAGACACTTTGTGAATCACCCAGCTCTCTCACAGCCTGCCTTGGATAGAGACTTTGTGCATCACCCAGCTCTCTCAAAGCTTGCCCTGGATAGGGACTTGGTGCATCACCCAGCTCTCTCAAAGCTTGCCCTGGATAGAGACTCTGTACATCACCCAGCTCTCTCAAAGCTTGCCTTGGATAGGGACTTGGTGCATCACCCAGCTCTTTCAAAGCTTGCCCTGGACAGGCACTTCGTGCATCACCCAGCTCTCTCAAAGCTTGCCGTGGATAGGGACTTCCTGCATCACCCAGCTCTCTCAAAGCTTGCCCTGGACAGGCACTTCGTGCATCACCCAGCTCTCTCAAAGCTTGCCGTGGATAGGGACTTCCTGCATCACCCAGCTCTCTCAAAGCTTGCCTTGGATAGAGACTTTGTGAATCACCCAGCTCTCTCAAAGCTTGCCTTGGATAGAGACTTCCTGCATCACCCAGCTCTCTCATAGCTTGTCTTGGACAAGGACTTCATGCATCACCCAGCTCTCTCAAAGCTTTCCTTGGATAGGGACTTTGTGCATCACCCAGCTCTCTCAAAGCTTGCCCTGGATAGAGACTTTGTGCATCACCCAGCTCTCTCAAAGCTTGCCTTGGACAGGCACTTCGTGCATCACCCAGCTCTCTCTGGGGCTTGGCGTCATTAAGCCATTGATCACAGTTATGGGATCATTTGTAGAGTTTAATGACAACTAGACTACCACTTTTATAGTGTGCATATACGTGTGGGAAAGTGTCAGTAACTTGCCAAATTTTGGTGGTTTACCAAAGGCTTTCCGGTTTCCAGTTCTGGTGGACTGTCTCAGTAATTGGTCTAGTTGAAGATGTATGTATAGAATCTGAAAGCTTTGAAAAACAAGAAAATCATAAACATCTGTATCACACAAAATAAAGCGGATTTTCATTTTTATATTTATTACACTTTTCGTGCCAGTAAAGTTTGGCACTATGTTGTCAAACACAATTCTGCTTCCTATTGCAAAAACAAAATGATTGAAACTGGTACATTGATTAGCATTATTCAAAAAATACACATTAATATTTTACTTGTAGGAGACACCTTGCATGCAGTCTTAATGATTATACAAGCCTAAGCACATTACTTGCATAGCAATGTAATGCCTACTGTCCTGGTTACAATGGTAGTTGTCTGGGTCCACTACTAATTAGGCCCAGGTTTATGTGAGGAAACCAAACACAGCCTGATAGAATTCCAGTAATTGACCTGGTAGCACTGATCCCACAAGTACCTTAGACCTAGCAATCTTACTCAATTGTCTTTTCACTTTGCTTTGCTTCATGGAACAATTAAAAAGAAAACAAGATGATAGTATTTTATTCATTTTTTATTTATATATGTACAGCAGTATGGGATTTCTTTTTTACACATACAAACTAACACGGCATGATTTCTTTTTTATGGACTGATGTATACAAGAATTTGACACGGTGAAAAATGAGAATAAATTATATCATCCACAGCCATAATACAAAAGTTAAAGACAAAGTGTTGTTAAAAGAATAGCTGATACAAGTAAGCTTCCTACTGTGTTAGCGAATTTACAGTTGTAAGTGACATAGTTGAGAAGGCTGTCAGGTGCTTGATAGATACCATTGCAACAATCCATCACTTAATTCTTTGTTGTTGTTTTTTTTTGCAACCTTTCATTCCGATGTAAGAAAACTGGATTGCTGGTTAAACTAATATATGAAGTGAATGATGACAACTGTTGAGACGTTTAGACCAATACATCCGCATCTTCCATCTCACAGTGTGAGCTTCTAGAAGACACATCATTTGCTGTCCTGTGACAGTAATCGGCATCCACGTCTGTCAATGACCAGTGCTGACACAGTGTTCCCTGAACATTGGAACTCATCACAAGCTTTTGAAACTCCAAAATTCTCCAGCACATTGGTTTCCATTGATAAAGCTACACTGTGTTAGATGGTCATGGGGGATTTGCCCAGTCTAAGACTTGGATCACTGAACAACTAGCCTTAATAGGGTGGAGTCCAGTGACACATTTTAACTGGGCATCTACCGACCTCATCCTCCGCCCATGGGAGGAGGAGCAGGGCCACCTATCCGAAAAAGAAAAAAAAAGCAGATAAAGTTATCTCATATGCATATGACATATCCTTTTATGAAATACCTAATATATTCCAAAGGGATTACAAAGCTATGTAAGAAACTGTACATTGTCTGAAGCAAACTGAAAAAAATGTATCTGAAATCATTTTGGTTATCAAATGATCAAATTATTAACATTATATCACAGCAAAAGAATAAATAGATGAATCAAATAACAGACAAAAATTATAATCACCTGGTCCTCCTCTGAATCCACCCATTCGCCTTCTTGGTGGTGGTGGGGGCCTGAAAAACACAAGTTTAGTAACACATGATAATTTTTTTTTTTTTTTTTAGAATTTTCTCTTTTCAAAAGGTAAACAATTCCAATGTGGTCCTTAGGCCTCTAAAGCTGATGACGACCTGAAAAGTCTCTCAACCTCTGGCAAATGCCTCTCTAGAGACTTTATACTGTACAGTCCTCAGCTTAACATGGACTGTAAGGAAAGACACTTATACATGTATCATCACATATGTAATGTACTACCAACTTTCCAAAACTGCAACGCTGCTACATCAAACACAGGTTTTGAAACATATGTACATTTCTGTTGTAACAGCACTCACCCTCTGGGTCCTCCAGGTGTTCTATAATCTGATGTGTGGCTGTCCCCATACCTGGTCTTACTTGGCTACAATCAGAGAAGTTAACTTCATTTACCACAGTATATCTAAAAAGAACAATGTATTTTCATCTTACACAATTAGGTTCAACCACCTACTTCTCACCTCTAGTTTAACAAAGTAAATCTAAAAATACAATGTCTCTTGATATTTGATTTCCATGACTACCATGGCTAACTTCTAATTTGTCACAAAAACACAAAAATGCAGGTTAACTGGTTTATTTCAGAACTCATTGAGCAGTCTATTGAACAGAGAGAGAAATCTTAATTTTTATAACTCACCTGTATTAGGGTCTGGAAACTGAAGCACAAAGAAAACAATGCTTTCATTAAAATAAAAAATGTTTTTTGGGTAACAGTAAGGTGCAGCTGTATGTTTAAATTAAAGAATGAACAACAGATTTCCAACTTAAATGAAAGTGCTGCAAACACGGAAAACATTCACTACTGTGAATATGTGTTCTCTGTATACATTACAGGTATATACATGTATATATATTATCATGTTATTAAATGGTTGTAAGACCTGAGGTATGGGCCTGAAAGTCGAAAATCTTCAAGTCACTTTGCGCCTTGTACAGAGGTTTTTCTTCGAATTATTTAGAACAAATGTATCCATATCACCTTCTGTGACAGTTTTAAACCGGTTACAGTTTTGAGCTCCAGCAGACAATAATCGCCTTGAAATATCTAAGTTTGACAGTAATGTCTAGGCCTACACTGACCTCTGTGGAATAGCATTTTGGCTTCATATTATGTATGCATATATGCATGATTGAACTTAAGTCCATGTCAATGCTATTTTAAAATTCTGACATTCATCGTAACATGAAGTTCATCCTTGTCTCTCAGAAAAAACTTTCCACACATTTCTAAACACTAACTTGGTAGAAATGATTTGAAAGAGGTCCTAGCTGGTGGCACCCAACCTTATCCATGCCAAACATACAAGTTTTTTTTGTGCCCTTCTGGACTGAAGTATAAAAAATGAAGTTAAGCCTACAGACAACAACAGAAATGCAAGAGTTTTCTGGAAGATTCCAACCTCAGTTACATTTCAAAACCATGAGTACCAGTAGATCACAACATTTCAGAATGGCTGTCAATGATGAGGTGCTCAGTTCCTCTTAAATTCTTGCCGTTAATGTCACTACAAGATGAAGTAGTTTAACTAGTCTCATCGGCGATGGTAGTAAATTAAGACAACAGTATTCGATGATATTCCACCAGAAAACGGCATAGATATATATGAGCAGAGTGGTAGTCATGATGGGGAAGGAGGTGGGAGTTTGAAATGAATAATGATGTCGGAATTTCAAAATAGCACAATATGACTTCATCAACATGGACTAGCTTCATTTTATACTTACAACAGAACCACAAAGTTGACAATCCCCCAGAGTAGTTCAGGTATGATGGAAAGTCTCCAAGGAGACCTGGAGTCCATCATCTGGCCTGAAAAAAATTACATGAAATTACATTTTTCAAATGAGGACTATAATTCAGCTAGCTAAATGGTCGCCCTACCAATTTAACATTCTCACATTTAGGCTACCTTGTGAATTATTTGAATTATTTGGACTACAGTCCTATTATTAAAGCGTTTCATGAAATGGAATGGATGTTATAGAACTTATAAACTGATAACATTTTAAGCTAAACTAATTGATCAGCTTTATTAAACGAAGAGTAAGGAATTTCACGACAGTATTCAAAATTATTTGCCCGTTTTACGAAAGCGTTTCAATTTACCACGCGAAATGTAACACCGATGTCAATTGTTCTTTTAAACATAATTTTGACGAACTTTAATTTGATAAACACAATGAAACATTACTTAAACACTGAATGTAACAAGCACACCTTGTGTATCAAGATTTTCTAGACAACCAGGTTATAGCCACAAGGACACGTCATGTTATCAATGTTGTAGTTGTTACATTAACGAACAAAAACGAACGCGTCTACATTTGCTATGAAAAAGATGAAACTTCAATCGAATCAATATAATGATTCCGTCAGATTATTCCAAAATCCATGTACATACAATGTGACTAGGATAAAAGGTACTAGTAACGGTAAAAATAGATAAAATTTAAACAGAAATGTAATACCTCCGGACACGTACGCCATCGTTGTTTACAGGCGATCAGGGGAGGTAAGTCCCATAGTTATTGATTTGTGATGTTCAAGTGGTCAGAAACTCCGGTTGACTGAAACAGGCACCTGCCTTCGTTACTCTGAATGTACATGTACATTTACTCGCCACCGGTTGGTTTGCGAAGACGGCATATTACTAATATATGCAATGAGTTTAAATGGATTCAGTTGAAGTAATATCCTTTTATGCATGCATCCAAGTCACGTTTCAGCCTAGCACAACTCTAGGCTTTAACACTTAAGACTACAGCCCTAGAATTGTGCTAACTTCAGCCACCCATTTTTAAGATAGGTTCACTTCTGTTATTTCCCTACACCTTTGCGACCTCAGCAACCTCTCTAGCAATCTGGGTTTTACGGTTAATTTATTATGTCTCTCTATGGAAGAAAAATTCACGTGACTAAAGAGTGGTTGTTTTCTGGGATTTTTTTTTTCTCTTACGTTGATTAATTTCGCCATGAGAAAACCTTATGTGCTGGCATCAAATGTACCATTTTAAGGCCATCATGTGCTGCTGAAAGTGCATTTTTACATACTAGACTTTCACTTAAGTACAGTGTCTGGGTTCCCTTCCCACAATTTTTTCTTTACCCTCAGAGGAAAAACGCTGAGTATATTCAGAATATTTTTAAAACACTGATCTTTATTTGAAAGCTGCACAGTATTTAATAATGTAAGCATCATGCTTAACACAGCCTGCTGTTATGTTGGACTAATACATGTTTAGTGGTGAAAGATCATATATTAATGTCGCAAGACTTTGTTTCCACATGTTCTGGAATAAAAGAAATACGCCCATGTCAGAACATGTACAATATCTTTGCCTTTCATAAATTTTACCCTTACTTGCAACATATACATACATAGACAATTTTAATCCCTGCGTAACAAACCATACACACAATTCACATGGTGCTTTTAATACAAAATAAATGATGTGCAAACATATTATAAGGCACACATGACATGATCCATATAAAAAACACTTCAACAAATGCTGAAAGTCCTATAAACACCAAAGTGCAATAAATACCAATTTGGCAAGACATTTGGCAGTGAAGGAGCAACCAGCAAAAGCACTAACAAATAAAGATCTATTTAAGTTGTAATTCATATGAAAAAGAAGCCTATATACTGCAAGTGCTATATATATGCATAAACTGCAACTGGAACAATTTCCATTTTACAGTACAACATTAATTATTCTGATGTTTGTACCCATTTCTTTTTCATATGCAGAATGCATGTACATACCCATTCAACCCATTTTCCTGTAAATCATGAGCCTACAGCTAAGACTTACTGCATATAATACAATTTAAACATTTTAAAAATGTTATTAAACAAGATCACTCAGACTTAAAAACTATTTTTAAATGGCATAATGTATCTATCAAAATGTATTTATTCAATGCGTTTCGCTTCAAAGTGGTATGTCAAGGCACTCAGATGAAGTACAAGTAATGGCACATTTTTACTGATGGATATTCTGACGGCCAATTTCTCCAGCAGAGTATTTGTAAGTATACTGTGAAGTTTCATACATTATTGAAGCATTAACATAAATACAGCCTAAAATGGACATCATGCCACAGTGACTTTAAAACTCTGTATTAACATCAGTGTACAGCTAACATGTTCAAACACACCCAAAAATTTCCTTCCTTTAACACACATATTTGAACAAATTTATTGCTTAACTTCTCCCTTTGTCCTACTCTGTGTAAAGGCTACTGACCCCTTGTTCCTATTAGGCTGCTGAAGAATTCTGAGGACTTCCTTCATTTCTTCCTTTCTATCGCCAGTATAACAAGATGTGTACAGAATCCCTGTGGTATAGATCACCTGCATTTACAATGGTTTGAAACAATGTTATTTGACAAATTTTTGTGTCTACACTGAAAGATACCAAATAATCAGAGAGAAAAAATGAAATAATCAATAAACATGTTCTGAAGACCAAATTACAAGCAAGCACCGATAGAAACGTAGCCTCAAGTGCCTGATAGAGAAGAAGCCCTGTCTTGTAATCATGGCTTGCTGATATATGGGTTAAGACTGTCTATCTTAATCCCAGGTTTCACATGCAAAAGCAAAATTGTTTGGAGACTTCCTTTTGAATGGCTGGTTTAGTCACATGGCTCTACCACACATACTGTGCGCGGCATGTAGGAGTTTTTCGTCACTGACTGGACAGCGTAGGTTTGGTCAATACCGAATGGAGAAATTGGTCCGACCTGAATGAAATGAAGATTTTACTGTTACGTCAGAATATATAAGTACGTATATGAGTACATGTATTTGGTTAAACAGTAAAAAAGCACTATGTATATATTTTTTCCCCTGTATTTTCATGAATTGGCAAAGTACAGACTATGTCCTATAACTGTTCTTATTTTGTTTATATAACAGCAATAGGCTGAAAGAAAACAGGGTACCACAAAAATTAATTTGATAAAAAGAAATGATACTCGTTACAGGAGATGTAGTTGAAAAGTGTATTCACATTTCAGCCTGATGTACATTATTTTCTGGACTACAGTTTCATTTTTAGGACTAAATAAACCATTTATAAGGATATATACATGTACATACACTGTATGAAAGACTTGTTTGATTACCTGCTTGTATACAGGACTGTTGTAAAACTATACTTGTGATATTTGGCAAACATCACTACATGTACATAAGAAACAAGTGAATCTGACCTGATCCCATCTATATCCCTCTTCTATTTGATGAAGCAGTTTCTTGGTCTGAATCCATTCTGAGGCCTGCCTAGTCATACTTCTATTCAGAGACTGGTGCTGAAACAATGTTGCAATGTTCAACCATGTAGCATTTTCGTTGCATCTAATAAAGCAACAGAGTAACAAAATGCATTCATTTTATATATCCTATATATTTTAACTATCATTTCTTTTTGAACAGTTTGAACACCCATGGGATTTCATGATGTAGCAATAAATTTTCACATACAAAAGACTTAATATTTGTGCAGGATATAAATACGATAAAATACGATAAAACACAAGCTATAGTATACTGCCTCTGTGTCAATGCCAGTTTGATGAAGAACATCGTAACCTATACCAACCTTTTGTTTCTCTCTGTTAAGCCTTTTATAAAGTTCCTGTTTTGAGGATTCACTTGTCTGTAATTTTACCTGTCAAATGATATAGATATATTTAATGAGTTTAAATAGGCAACAATATACTGTAGACACAGTGTAAATGTTATTGATTCCTCTTATTCTGACATGAGAACACTTTTTGTCATAGTGGCAGATCCAAAGGTGCACATTTGCAAAGACCTGTTTCATCTGTTCATCCTGTGTTATACCATCATCATTAATCATGACAATAGCAACCCTGACCACAAGGACGAACTTTGACTAACCAAAATGGTCTCCCTGTCTGACATGGAGCGCTTGGCTTTCTTCAGTAAATCTGCGTTGTCACGCTTCAACCTCTGTACCTCTCTGATTAAATCTGCATTTTCCTCAGTAAGACACTGAAAAAAAAAAAGAAAAGAATTGTAACATATTTTAACTAGGCTGCAAAGACATAAATTCTTAAATAAAAATTAACTTCTATCATTTCAGCCTGTAAATGAGAAGCCTTGCTGTCAAAGTTTAGCATTTTTCAAGTGACACATTTTGCTTGATTATGACTGAGTCATTCACAATATAGTGCTACTTGACAGATTTTTGTGAAGTTTGATCAATTTCTTATCTGAAAAACTTTACTGTTGGTATCAAAAGTATCATTTTAAGATTTAAGTGCTTCTGAAAGTGCTTTTTACCATACTAACCTTCAGGTGAAATACAGTATGTCTACCAGGCCAATGTGTGTCTAACATAAAATGATTGATCTTATCATTTCACACATGAATAGACTTATTCATCTGTATGTACTTTAAGGTTTGATTAGAATAATAGAAGATCTGTGACAATCAAGAAAATGTCACATATGCTATCCAGTGTTTATTAGGTTTACCTCCCCACTACCACCACCAAACCCACCCACCCACCAAACCCATACACCCACCCACCCCTGCCCCCTATCCTACCAAAACAACCCAGAGGAAACACCTGCAACTGTGCACGATACATGTCTGGCAGTTCAGGCAGTTCATGCAACCGAACATCAAATACTGACTTCCCAACATGATAGTCATTCTATACCTGACCAACGTATGGCGTTTAGTGTTTTCAGTACATGCATACCTCGTTCCTCCGTACAACATCGTTAACTCTGAATGAAGTCAGCATTGCACGAGATGCAGTTTTGGGTCTGAGCTCATCAAGCTCTAACAATGAGTGATGAGATAACTCTGCTGGAGCAGCAGCAGGCTTTTGACTTGTCTCGCACAGAGACTTGTACTTTTTCACCAGCTGCTGAGATTTTGTCAGTTCTTCCTGGAGCTCTGCATTCCTTTTATCCCCTGTAAATGGCAAAACATTTGTCTGTCAGAATTTACATTTTTTTTTTCTCAATCATGATTATATGCCAAAAAGAGTGTTGAGAACATAAACAAAACTGATACAAGTTGGGTAGATATTATTTATTTATTTATTTCATTAGTGTTTTACGCCGTACTCAAGAATATTTCACTTATGCGACAGCGGCCAGCATTATGGTGGGTGGAAACCGGGCACAGCCCGGGGGAAACCCACGACCATCTGCAGGTTTCTTTCAGAGGTATTTAGGAATTGGGATGGTATAGATTTTCAGAGGCATTACTTATGGATAACAGCTCCTGGATTTATTGTGTTGGTGACGTTTCGATGTAGGTTCTTACATATGGTTTGATAACGATGTAAGAACCTACATCAAAACGTCACCAACACAATAAATCCAGGAGTTGTTATCCATAAGTAATCCCTCTGTCAATCTACAGCTGCAGGTTGCTGAGACCTTCCCACGTACAGCCGAAGAGGAAGCCAGCATGAGTTGGACTTAAACTCACAGTGACCGCATTGGTGAGAGACTCCTGGGTCATAACGCTGCGCTAGCGCGCTAACCAACTGAGCCACGGAGGCCCCCTGGGTAGATATTAAAAAGACCTATGTGTACAAGTCCTAAGGCGAATATCAATACAAACAGAATGCACCAAAGTTTACATCTTAGTACACATATGCAGAAAGTATGGACACTGAATGATTGTACTATAAAGCACCAGTACATACAATTTGGTCATGGTTAGTTTGGTTGTTAGTTTCAATGTAGATTCAATGTAGATTTAATGTAGATACACAGACAGACTAAAAGTAAAACTAGTAGTTGAAAAGAATCATCTTACGATGACAAGATTTTTATGCAGCACATTTGCATTACTCCCTATTCAGACAGACAGTACAGAAGGTAATGCTTTTCAAAAATCTTCCTTCATATGGGCACAAGTATACAATAATTGTTGGCAATTGAGACAAAGTCTTCAGAAGACTGGCCAGATCATACCATGGGCACATTTCTCTTCCAATTTCTTCAGAATTCTCATTGAGTTTCTGTGTGATACCGTCCAGTCTTCATTCAAACTTTGGCTTTGCTGGGTTAGTGTTTTCAAATCAGATAGCTTCTCACGCAAGGCCAGTTCTGCTTTCAGCTTGGAGTTCTGAATTTCAACATTGCGCAGAAGTTGTGCTTTTAATTGGTGTGTCAAGTCTTTGTCTTCACCACCTTGTTGCCTTGATAAAGGAAAACAAAGAGAATGCAATTAATAACTTAGCCGTTTGTAACAAATCCTACTGAATGTAACAGTGTGACAATGTTGGGAGTTGAACCAATGACCTTTGGAACTCTAGCCTGCACATCTATCACTAGATGGAAGGGAACTTTCTCATGACCTAGTTCTGGATAGCTAGTAAATTCTACGTTGTTACAATCTTCCACTATTTAAAGCTGTCATAAAACTAACCACGCAGAGGGGCCAACCCCAGGGGCCCTCCAATGCTGAACCCAACTACATCCCAGAGCCCATTATGATTTTAATCTGATACAAGAACGAACACATTCATACTAAAATACTGGACAAAGCATCAGGTCCACAGATCTACAGATATACACAGACAAAACATCAACTGTACATTGACAAGCAATCACAAAGTATAACACAGACATTTGTCCATTTTGTAATATTGTTTCTAATGATACAATGATGAAACTATGTAAAATCCTCACTTTTGTGGTAGTCTTTTCATTTGTGCCTCGTCCGAATTTTCTTGATGCTGTACGTCTTCTTTAATAGCATCCAATTTCTGCTGAAACTGTAATCAGAATGGGATTATTATCTAACCAGCACGCAAAACAAATCAAGGTGTTAAAAAAAATCAATTTAACAAGATGTTTGTATACTTGTACATTCATATCCAGCGCTTGTAATAACCACATATGCTAAATGACCTTAAATTTCACACCCAAAAAGTGAATTTTTACACACAAATGAATATCCTAAAATATTAACTTTGATGCTGAAACTTACATTTTTCCAGCAGACAACTGTCCTAACTTCTAAACAAACTTTTTTAAGATAAATAGTACCCCAGAATTAAGAAAAATGGCCAACTTTGGCATGAACGAACTTTACTGTAGGTCATTTACTGTAATCATAATAATATGACGTTTTACTCAACCATGTGCATCCATGTTAATATAATTTTTCAAATGTGGACAATAATCCAAAAATAGTTATCTAGCACAAATAGCTACTGTGTCTAAAATTACATTTGTTGTGAAATAAATGCCTGAAGAATGATAAAATACAGATTTGCTTTGATAAAATAATCATATACATTACCCAGCACGTTGTTTTTGTATACCTGTATACATTCTTACTATATTCTTTTTTTCCTTAGCTTTTTTCCACATAAATTATCTGAACTAGAATAGTCCACTATTTGCACATACAGTATGTCCTTCACATGTATTGTAAGTAGACAATACAACGTGGACTTACGCTTACAAACAATTATATACATACTTTACATGACCTAAAATTTCGTCCACAAAAGTACCTTTTTAGAGGCAAATAAATGTCACAAAATATTATTTTTGGTCCTGAAATTTACAATTTTCCAGCAGAATATCATCCCATGTTCCAAGCAAACCTCAAAACACCTTTCTAAAATCATTAGAACTCTCAGAATGAGGAAAATGGGCAAGTTAGTCACAAACTTTATAGTCATTTAGGGTATATATATATATATATATATATATATATATATATATATATATATATCCTAAAACCTACAGAACATAAAACCTACAGAAAAATAAAACCTACAGAAAAAGAGCAGGCACCAGCCCTCTTTAACACATCAGGCAGATTATTCATGTCTGAGACCGGCATTTCTCCCAGTTCTGTCATCAAAACTTTTACTGCTTCATTTAGCTCATCTGAGTGTTTCTGGAGAATCTGGAAAGTCAATCCATAAACTTAAGTAAATAGGCCTATGTGCTTCCTTCATATCATATAAAAACAAACAAAATAGCATTATGGTATATATCTATCATTTTATCTACTTTAACAGTCTCGAGGTTCAAATGCCACTACTGCAGATAAACATAAAATAAGTCATGTCAAGTCAAATAATAATGCCGGTAGCTAAAATTTTAATTTCTGCCATTACCGTAGTTATATTTTCTGCTTTTCGCTACAATTTTTCTACACATTACTTCTTACTAATTAATATCATTCTATTACATTTAAAGTAAAATCTATTCAAAAAACTTAAATTTAGGTGAAAGTCAAAATTTCTGTTGTATCTAATGTAATTTGCCATGCAAACAATAAATGAAAAGTTAAAATACTACAGGTAAATCGTGTTAGCATGTAGGTACTTGCATCTGTCATTGGTTACACCTTTTCTTGACTGTTTCTCTCACCTTTTTTCTGTCCACATGTGCCATGGTGCTAAAGTTATAGGCTGTTTGCACAGTTTAAAAGGCAGTCCAATGGCAAGAACTGTCAAACCGTTTGTTGACGGCGTTGACATGGACAACAGTTAGGCGACTGAGGATAATCCCAAGGGGAGATAACTCTCACGGTGTACGCCTGTTGCATCAGAACTGTGCTAATAAGATAGCTGCATATTGAATACAGAAGTCATTGAAATCTAAACGTCATCAGTTCTGCAATTATGCAAAAAAAAAAAACCCAAACAAAAAAGGAAAGAAGACATGTGATTTCACAGTTTTAACATTTTATTTCATGAACTTGAAAGCCATACAAGACTATATGGGCCTAACGAATTCATCACAATGCTTTGCTAGTATTTTAGACAATCGCATCCATCTTATTTTACAGTTAGCTGGACTTCATGCACTTTAACATTTGCTGAAAGCAATGTAAAGTTTCCTCAAACCATGAACAGAACAGATGGTTTCCATCAAAATGTTACTGATGTTCCCTGGAGCCATTTTGCTATTACCAGTACAGTTGGTCACGTGACATGAAGTTTGTATGCACACAGAACAACAGTATTTGTCATCTCTTCTCCATGTGAAGGTTGAGATATCGGAGACTGTCACTAAAGAACTCTGGAATTGGAGCTCTGATAAAAATGGGGTCAGCTTTCCTATGCGGTATCCCAGTAAGTTCAACACATCCCCTATGAACATGTAAAGGTAGATATGGCACATACTCCTTTCTTAAATGCAACTTCTGCAGTATCTTCTCTGGTATTTCCTGAAAAAAAGTTAACATACTGTTACATTTTACATATAACGCACAAATTCACATTACTGAAAAATCTTACCTTTTAGAAAACAATATCAAAGGATGACAAAACTTATATTTCCTGAATAAAAGTATGTTTCAATACTACTATATGTATAAATTATTTTAAGTGCTGAAATGTGTCTCTGGTTACTCAAGAAGTCTAAAGGAAAGTCTAACAAAAGTTATCCATATGTACATTACAAACATATGGACTGTGGTTCACTGGAGTAGATTGTTAACTGTTTGTAGGTAGATTGTAGTTTTGTTACCTATGGCTGTGAGCTAGTCTTGTTACCTGTGGCTTTGAGGTCGTTTGTTACCTGTGGCTGTGAAATAGTTTTGTTACCTGTGGCTGTGGCAGAGCTATATGTGGTTCTACATGACTAGGAACCCCAAGGATGGATCCTACACGGGCAGAGTACACGTTGTCCCCGAGAACACAGCACAGCCTCCTGGTGCAGTACCACTCCACCACATCCCATTTATCTGTCACCAAGAAAAAGCAGTGTGTACTATGTCAAAATATTTCACTTAAACAAAAATCGCTTGTTTAATAAAAAATCTAGCATAACTTTTTCACTCTCAATTTCCCCATCTAAATATGGAAATTATCTCCATGTACCAAGTGGAAATGGACACCAAATGTTAATGATGAAAGTCAGATTAGCATTAACTGTTTAATCCTTTCCTGCACCCAATAGACAACTTCTGATAATTACACTGAACACAGAGCCTGCCACTGTATCAACATGGAAAAAGGCAGTAAGCCACTGGTATCAGAGAAAATGTTTAGTTTTGAAAGCTGACAAGATTGGCCATTGTGGGCCATTCACGCCAAGTAGCGGTGTTGTCGAGGCCTCTTTGGACTTGGCCAATTACCAGAACTGAAAGAGTCACGTATTTTGGCTTTGACCTGAATACAGTTAACAGCTGTTGATTGTTTATGTGGCTACTAATGAAGGCTAAGCAGACATCGGTAAAATAATTATGTACCCCAGTTGTTCAACCTTTTCAACAGCCTCTGCGACCAATATTTTGAAACATTCTGAGAGATTTATCAGAGTTGAGAGAAATAATTTACACAGTTTTATGAAGCTTGCATCATGAAGTACACAAACAAAACAATTTAGCATCATTTTCATAAAATTGTATGTATAATTCCACTGAAAAAAGTGCTTTAAGGGTTGAGAAGATTGAAGATTTACTGCAATTAGGTACATGTAATCATGTTGGCATACCTCTTGTGGGCTTGACCGCCAACAGGGCACATCCCAATTGTTTATTCTCACACACTCTCTGGAGAGACACCTCTATTCTGACAGCCTCGCCTTTCTTGAGAGTGTTTATTGATACATCACCTGTTGGTACTGTCTGAATTACAAGATGAAATGCTGCATTTTCATATTCCTAAATAGCAAAATTAGCAAATGATGAGAGGACATTTGACAGTTTTGTAAATTTTGACCAATTTACATAGCTACTGGTTTATAGAACCAAGTACTTAATTCATGACCATGTTTTACTTTTGGTCGTAATAACTATATTTATCACCACAGTGATGAACCAACAGTGATTTACCAATGAACATCTTACCAAAGTTCTACCATCAATTTCAGCCAATTTGCACATGACTGTCTCTGATTCCTTGTCTAGCGTAGATGGTGTTCCAACAGTTAGGCAGCTGAAAACAGGTCATTTACAAAGCAACTCTTCAGATGTCTTCTCAACAATTGTTATTAAACAAATAAACTGTAAATACGACTACTTCACGACATATATACATTTATCTGAATGGCGTTTAATGCTAAACATGTTTTCATTTACAGCATTTCACCTAAAATTTAGTATGCAATAATGCGCTACCAGAAGAATAATAAAGATCATAAAATCACAGTTGCACTTTCAGAAGAATATTGATAAATTTAATGTAAACACTAAAGTTTTTCAGATAAGAAATTACTAAAAACTTCATAATACATTCACTGCGTGTCACTAGAATGGTACTCTTCAGGTGATATACTATATTATTTATGAATGGTGGAAATCACCAACCCCACCTGGAACCTAACAAACCTCCTGGCTTTGAGCCACAACCTAACAAGATTTGAATACTCAAATTCATTGGTCGAGGCCTGAAAGTTGCAGTAAGCCTGCAGTTACACCATTTGAGCCAGTGACAGTCCTTGCTCATATTAAGCCTGTCAGCTAATATGTTTTGGGAAAGCTAGATCAACAGGCTTTCTACTTCTTTACCTATTTCACTTGACAAACTGACCTGTGTAGCTCATCTTGATTTTATGCAGGTGACAAACCATGAAGAAAATATATAAATGAATGAAGCAACTTGTTAACATGCTTCCTGTATCACCTTGACAATTACCTGAAAGACTGATAAAGAGACCGCTGACTGCGCACTGTCTCCAGGTACTTCTTAAGTCTCATCTTGCCATGCTCTGTTTTAGTCAATACAACAATACCACTGTATAGCCTGAAAGCAGACAAAAGAATTTACAAGGTTATTACCCAAGGGATTATCATCATTTTGAATAAAGCTATCAGCATATAGTGTCAGTGTCAAAGCAGAGTTTCAGCAAGTTTTTGGGGCTTTTCAAAAACAATGGTGCATGAGAAGGACAATGGTCCCTTGTGTATATATGAGGTCTTTTGGAGCAAACATATCAGGGCATACATAAATGGATAGTAACAGACTGATCTCAACCAGTGCATCTGTTTTATTTCATGAACTGCATGCAATTTTTTGTTTTTCATCTTTAGCGGTCAGTAATGAGAAAAAACAAATTGATTATAGACATCAGTGTTTTGTCTACCTGGGAAGGGTCATTCCTATCTCCAATTCAGGAGAGTTCACATGCTCTTGTATGTCAGGGAGTACATCAGTGAGGGAGAGAGAGGTTTCATAAGGTTGGTGGATGAACTTGTGTTTCTTGCTACGGTGATTTCGTGGCTCCCTCTGGTAGCTGACTTTATCACTGTCTATTTCTCCTCCTTGAACCTTACTATCCAGGTAAATGACTGATGACCCAAACACGTTGGGCTTTGGAACTGAGTGGAGCATAATGAAACATTCCAAAATACATAAAAGATTTTAAATTTCACACCTTATAATAAATTCTAAAAATATGTTCTTTGTGGGTCAATTTATGATGATCAATAAAGGAAATGTCTTGAAATATCTTTTCCATATGTAACAGATATCAGTATTCAAGATATAATTTTCTTCAAAGTCATACATAAAACTGCCTGTGCTAACCAAAATATCTCGGCTCTGGGCTCTTAAAATGTCCCAAGGAAATATACATGTCAATACACTGTATATTATTATCCTTGAAAATAAATTTCACTCAACAAGTTCACCCAATTTCTAGAATATGAACATGCATTAAATCTCATAATTTTTCTTTTTTATGACCAAGACATACATGTACCCTTCAGCCAGTGAAGGAAGTTTACCATACTAAACATTGAGGGTTCAGGAATTATGGTACTGGTGCTTTTATTTATGTCATTAACAAAAGTTGTTTTCAGGAACTGAATGTATTTCTTTAATATTTTTTGACTCACCTAATATAGGAAATCCATTAGGCTTATTTATTGCCAAGATATGATCTTCAAAAAATAGAAATCAACATATATAGCTGTATGTATATCAGCACATTAACCATTCAAGGGGAACTTCTCAACCAGTGATCAATTCTGATTGGATGGTGTGAGAGAAAGGCTAGTCCTGGGTATGTCTTGCCTAAGCTGAATTTTAGGTATGGTATGTCTGATTTATTCAAGCTTGACCCAGAAAATCCTTTATCTACTGACAGCTAATCAGTGGTGATTCTGTATCAGTTTAAGCAATGATTATAAAAGGCCATCAGTTCATTTAAAATTCAACTAATTAAAAATGAAGTTCAAGAATAATAACTAAACTTAAATTTCATACAGCATCCAAAGCAACCAACTAGAACCATTAAACAAACATGGTAATATTACTGAAAAGCAAGCCACATGCCAAAGCCTATTTTGACAACCTCTCAACTATAAATGATCAAACTTTATTAATAATGCTGGTATTTAAGAAATACTACATTAATTAATCATTGTTTACTTGTTCATCAACAAGATGACTTACCATCTTGGTAGGGAGCGTGATTTAGCAGGTACTTGACTAGTTGCTGCCTTGACACAGAATTGGGGATCTCTGTTGTCTCACCACTCGACAGGTTTGTTGTAGGTTCACATCCCATGCCTCTACTTAGTTCATTGTCAGTGGACAGTCTTTGTGATGTACTTTCACTTTGTGAGCATAGATGTAGTATTTGGTACCATGTTCTCACAACACATCTCAGGTGTGCTGGTGGACTGGTAAGTTTGTGCAAAGTATGCATCTCCAGGAGAGTTAATCAGCACTTGGATGATACAGAAAACACCAGCATGGCCAGGATTTGTTCGCCTTGATTCATCTAGGAAACATATTGTGTTGTATTCTAACTTAACTCTGTAATTATTATCTTACCGGTATATTCTTGCATGTTATCTACCCAACCATTGTTTTCATCACATTTATTTAAAAAAACCATGTACTTATGTAGGACTGATTTAATGCTCTGATATGTTATGTTAGGCCTTACACTTGTAAGTTGTACAAAAACTTTGGAAGTCAGCAATCAAGAATTAAAAATTTGTCGAAAATAATTTGTTTCATTCATAAACTTTAATCTTATTTACAGAAGCACTTCACGTTTAGGCATTAGAGACCAGCCTGCCCAAATGCCTTACCGGTACCCATTAAATGCATGTGTACCTTCACTGTGTGGGCCAACATCACTCTTCGCTCAGAAATACCTGTAGTACTAGACCTGTCCACTACTGACAGTAGAAACGGATGACACACCTTCATCACTCTGTCATTTGGGTAAAAGACATCTACAATAACACTGAGTTTAATTTTTCTCACCAGTTCAGTAAGACATCATTGACTTGCACGTGTGTCCATCAACCGAACTAAATACAGATAACGTTGTCTACGTCACTGTCTGTGTACTAGAGTTCGGCTGCAACAGTCCACGTGTGTTTTGTGTTGACCGCCAGTCGGTAGATGAGACGGAAAGGTAGGTTCAGCCTTTTTTTAAAGTACACCTGTCTCTAAAGTTTCTCATTACTCGAGCAATCCATTATACACGTCTACAACATTGCCTTTAGAAGAAAGCAACAAGAGCCATGTCGCTGAAATGTATCATTTGGTATCAACATTACTCGTGTAAAACGCATTAGACGTTGTTGTTGTAATCTAATGAAGTGTGAAAATACTCACTGTATGTCCGAACCATTTGATTATAAGACTTAAATTTAGATGGGATGTTGTAAAATTGATTAAAGGTCTTGCTCTAAGTTGTACTCTTTCCAACTTAAGATGGCAAAAAGCATTCGAAGTAAGTGGAAGCGGAAAATGAGAAAAGTGAAACGGGTTAGGTATGCCAAAAGAGAGTTGGACACGCTGAAAAAAGTTGCGGAAGGTGCCAAGATCGGTGCGCTGAATGGAGACAATGAATTGTACACAAGTAAGTCCCAATCACATTAAGTAAGTCTTTTACCAAAGTATGTACCGAATTGGTCTGCAAAAACAATGTTAGGGAGGGTCAGTGTGATAACGATGACAAATCAAGGAGGTAGAATAGGAGGCACTACTCGGCCTGGTAATGGTTGACAACCCGAGGAGAATGGATATTCCTACAAAAAGGCTGTCCAAATGTTGTCATATTTGTGATGAAAGGGATGCTATGGGGAAAAATCCAGCCAACAAGGCAAAATATCAGTGTGACTTACTGAATTTCTTACAACATGACATTTGCAATGATGTTATCAGGGTCCATCCACCTTCCATCAGCGATCGATGTCCATTTATGTCACAGTTGAATACAAAATTCGTAATCGATCACAATAAATAAAATAATGACCAGTACTTTGAGTTTGTTCCAAACCGAACTAGTTAAACCAGTAGGAATACGTCATCCACGAACAAAGGTGTAAGTTATGAGATTTACCGAATCTTATACAATAAGCTGATAAATTCAGTGACTGTTGTTAACATTTCTAACCATATAGACCCTATATTTCCTGGGGATTTTGTTTCTTATTGCATAGAGGACATAAAGGACGGTAAATAAAGAACCATAAAAAACTTACATGATTTTCATAGAAACTTTAATCTTACACGTGTACGTGTATCTTCGGCTTTGTTCATATGATTCCAAGATCAAGACGCCAGCCTGTCCTTTCTTTGTCTTGTTGGTCTTCTTATTCGCCAATATACAAAGGCTTCAATGTTTAAAACATTTCCACCAACAATCACAGACAGACGGACAAAAAAAAAAACAGGCATTGTTGGCAAATGTCTGCGAGCTTGACTTTATCAAAACATGTGTCCTGGCTGTTCGCCTTCGACAGCACCAAAAGAGTGCTTGCTCCTAGGCCTGACAAAGGAAGACAGCTCTAATCTCCTGTCACAACAGAGTGGCTTCTACGGTCGGTAATGTACATTGAACACTTTGAAGCTTTATGTGGTATTCTTGTGGTATTTTCAATATATAAGCTCTCACAAATAAGATATAAGTATGACAGGTGCATTACAGTGGTCTGCTATTCCTGGTTCCAGTTGTAACAAAAGATGAACTACAGAAACAGAAAGAAGAAAAAGAAGCAAAGCGGAAGACTGAAGAAGGTATGCAAGGTTTATGGTTTGTTTATGATTTAAAAATTAAACTCTTCACTTTCTTGTATAAATTCTGTGTGCAGCATGTGTCTCCCTGTTTTTGAAGTTCCTCACAGTTTTGTACTGTTTAAGCAAGCAACCTGTAAGTTTTTACATAACAGCTTTATTTATCCACGGCTGTCATGAGTGGACTGGTGATTTGGGGCCAGATGTGGAATGCAATTGCAAATTTATTCAATTTAATTTCCATATCATGGAATGCTTCTTGTATTTGTGTTAAATACTAGTACCCTAATTCCTCAACCTTTTCTCATATGAAAGAGAACTTTCAGTGCAATATATGCATATTTTTAATTTGGTTTTGGAGACAGAACTACATTGGTTGGATTCGCCACTTTCAGTTATTCACAAAAATTAGAATTTGTCAGTGAAAACATTGTAATGCCTTCAAAATATGCTTGAATAAACACCTTTCAAACATGTCAAAAGGTTGAAGAATTACAGTAGTCAGTGAGCATCTGCACATAATTACACATGAACATGATGTTTGACATTGATACATTGATTTACTAAACAAGTTTAATTATATTGTTGTTTGTTTCTTTTGTAGCCTTAAATAAGATGGAAACAGACCAAGTCAGAAAGTTTGACAAAAAGACAATGAAAGATGAAAATGGACAATATCCAGTGTGGATGAATCAAAGAGCTATCAATAAGGTTAAGAACAGCATGAAAAAAGGGAGAAAAAAGAAAGGCAAACAAAGAGGAAAGTGGAAGCAGGAATGGTGAAATTATCAACATGACTGTTCAGTGTACATAGACTTATTTTTTTGTGATCATGGTTATATCACATCTTGTGGAATGTGTAACACTGTTTGCAGACTAGTATTGGTACCAGGTGTGTGCGAATTCAGAACTGAATACGGCAGCGAAAAAGCAGCACTTGATATTAACTGATACAATTATATTGTTATCTTAAGTGAGAAGTACATTGGCTAAACCATGAAATGATAAGGGGGCCTTTGTGGCCTAGTGGGTTAGCATGCCAGCACGGTGCAGTGGAACCTCCCACCAGTGCACTCCCTGCGAATTCAAGTCAAGCTCATGCTGGCTTCATTTCCAGCTATATGTGAGGAAGGTCTGACAGCAACCTGCAGATGGTTGTGGGCTTCTCCAGGGTTCTGCCCAGTTTCCTCCCTGCATAATGCTAGCCTTCATCATTTAAGTAAAATATTCCTGAGTATGCTGTAAAACACCAATCAAATAAATAAATTAAAATGAGAAAAACTAAGCAATGGTTAGTTTCTTGCTTTTCAATTACGACTTGCATGGAGTGGGTTAAAACCTGGGCCTCGGACATGGAAGTAGCAGACTATGCTGCACTCACTGTTTGCAGAGCTCCATGTGTTGACGTTTGTGTAGTCAGATGTTGGTTGAAGACCGCTTCTCTTTCATCAGTATGGTTTTCACATGCGTATGTCACATAAGAGTCTAAGACAGATTAACTACAAGACCAAAGGGTAGACTTCTGCATCAGCTGATTTTATAGTAAATGGTGGCAAGTTTAATCCAAGGTACAAGGGTTTTGTAGGGTCATAAATTCTTCTCTATAAATATTACTTTTACAAATCTGAAAGTGTTTGGATAACATCACAAGGGGAATTATGCACAAAACAACAAAACAGAAACATCACAATATGATGGAGTTGTTCTTTTATTTCATGATTTTATTACCAACTTATGTGGCATACTAATATTGGACAGCATTACATGCTATTGTGCAACAAACATGTTAAACTGGCACTGAAAAGCTCCGATCAGCTTTGTTAGTATTGTGTTTATGGTCACATCATATGCAAGGCCTCCTGCCTGCACATTTATACCCAGTTCATCCTTCCAGAGGACGCAGCTTCTTGTCACAATCCACAATGACCTGTACAACTGCCACAGTTTTATTATATCACCACATGAATGGTGCTCGTTCCCTGAGGATCTTCACCCCATATTGCTGCCACTCATTGGGACGGATCCACAACTCTTGAGCAGTGTCAAGGCTTGCCAGAATGGCAGCTCCCTTCCAGCTTGTCATCCTAGGATCCATGTCCTGTCCAATCAAAAGCAACAGAAGCACCACCATACACTTGAACCGGAACTGCTAATATTAAAAACTTCTCTAGCTTTTCGTTAAAGAAAAACCGATATTTAAATTCTAGTGTACGCAACAAGAATTTATTTTATTTTTTTCACTGGGGTTTACCATGCTATTCAAAAGTACATCAATATTTCACTTACACGAAAGCAGTGAGGTGTGGAGGAAACCCAGAGTTAACCACTACCATTCTGGTATGCAACAAGCTTCACATTTAAATTAGGGCTGAATCTAAAAATACAACCTCACTGAGGCAGAGAAATACAAAATAAGCTAGCTAGGGGTCCTGCAATTTACGTGGCCAGGCAAAGAGGAGATGGTTTCACTGGTTTCTCACCAAGTGTAATATTTACGACGTATGGAGAAAGGATTATGAGAACCACAGAGTAGCTTGAGTTAATAAACAATAGCATCTGCAAACCAAAGAAGTTAAACCAGCCAGTTTACAGGGTAGCGAGCAAATCAGTTTCACCCATCCCTCAAGATATGGCTTTGCACTACAGTAAGTACATGATGATATAGCTGTACACCATGATACAGATGGATATCCTTGGCTGGGGTGGTTAGCACACCAGCATGGCACAATGATCCAGGAGACTCTCACCAAAACGGTCGCTGAGAGTTCTAGTCCAGCTCTTGCTGGCTTCCTCTCCATGGGAAGGTCTTCCAACAACCTGCGAATGGTTGTGTGTTTCCTCCCACCATAATGCTGGCCTCCTTCGTATGAATGAAACATTCTTGAGTGCAGCGTAAAACACCAAATGATGATACATGTTGAATGTACCCACGCTCCCGAGGTCACCAGTAAAGTCTAACTGGACGCAGAACCATGCCTTACTTCTACACAGCGAGTAAAAAAAACACAAACTCACTTAAATGACAAGTAGTAATAGTTCTCCCAGCATAAAGAATGGCGGTGGTGTGTTACCTTTGGCCTGGTGATAACATCCATGACCTCTAAGCCAATGCGAGCCTGTGGAGGCATGTTTATCCAGACCCTATGCTGCAGCCAAGAATAGGCCCCAGCAAACATCAGACCTCCACCCACCACCAGGATACAGCTGTACATCCGCTTCTTCATGTCCTCACCATCTGACCAAATAGCACAGGAAGAATCACAATAAAACACATTGTATACCGGCAACCCTTTCACATTGGACAGAAAAGGTATATCTTCTCAGCCAATTTAATTACTTGAACAACAGAATTGTTTGAAATTTCTTTTGCTTTCAAAGACTTAATAAAGCTGTCCCTCACAGTCACAGATTCATCAACACACCATTCTAAATGTTTTTTACACCCTAATGTAACACTTCTACTTCCCACACAGCTCCAGTGTCTATCATCTCTATATTGGTTTGTTATGGCCTGAATTAATTATTGTCCATACCTGTAGCCCTCCTACTATCCACACTGTTATACTCTGTATTATGGCATACATGTAACGTAGATTATCACACTTTTCAATTTTGTTACATATTCTTGTAGGTTTTATTTTTTTATTTATTTTTTTTTGGGATGTAGCCTATTCCCCAAGGCTTATCACACTTTTCTTTACTATTAAGGCCTACAGAGCACATTTTCTTATAGTCTGCTATGAACATTTTTCTATACTGTGAATTACAGCCTGATGTAGCATTATACATACCACACTTCTCAATACTGTGTATTATGGCCTGATCTAATCCCATCAGCTGTAACTCCTCTTCCAAGTCCTCTTCTAGGTCAGCTTTTGATCGAACAGAGGGCAGCAAAAGGTCAGCTCCACCTTCGCTTCCTTCCACAGCATCATTGTCATCATCATCGCCTGGAGGCTGGCTCAACTGTGTATCCTCATTCTGCGTAAAACTGCTATCTGCACCTTGACTAGAAGCCTCCGCTGCATCTTTCCGCTTTCCAGACTTACTGCCCTGTGAAGGACATATTTTTATATACATATATTTTTTACAGAACATCTTTTTCACCTTTGTATCACATGCTACAGCACTCATTAACCATGACTCCATAATAATCATGCGGGATAACTGTCAATATTTTACAGAGTGTAAGCTGGAAGTATTTATCATGATATCCACTGTTGTGACTGGGTTTAAAGGGATACAGAATCGATGAGCTGGTGTGAGAGATAAGTAAGTCTAGGCTATGCCTTTCCTAAGCTGAATTTTAGGTATGGTACATTTATTCATAAGTGACCAAGGCTGCAAGACTTAACCCAGGAAACCCTATCTCAACTCTCATCCAATCAGTGTCCATTCTGTATCCCTTTAAATAGAGAACTGAACATGAAATACACTTTTATATGTAATTTGAGTTGCAGAATAGTCAATGTATTAACAATGTGTTTCGCTATAGTACAAAAGCATGACTAAAATGCAACACTGGGTATGTCACACCATAAAATGATTGAGGTACACTTCTCCACGTACAGATGAGCTAAGACTGCCTAGGTGTAGGTGAACTGAACAACATGCCATGGAATCCTAATTATATATTCATAGACATACCTCTGTGGTTTGGTAGGATCTTGAGGTTTGGCGCAGGTAAAATTCATCATTTGGATCTTCAGGTAAGCCATCACACCGGAGCTGTTTGTGAATCAAATGCTGTCCTTGGATTCCAAACATATCTGGGAAGAAAAGGGCCATAGGGGCAAGAATGGCCTCATCCCCTATTTTCACGTTATATTTATGAATGGGTTTGTGAGGGTACTTAAGCTGGATGTGCTGATCATATACACCTTCTGTGTCCTAAATAAAAAAGAAATTACCAAAGGAGATCAATAAATCTATCTTGGTACTATAATGGAATGGTATGTCAACATCCCAAAAAAAGAAATGAACTGCAAATATGGAAATCTTTCAAGTTAGAATTTATGGAGATTCACGTTAATAATCAATCACTTACATACCTGATCTAAATGGCAGTAGGATTCTTTCAACTCCTGAAGGAACAAAGCATCAATGCGACCGGTGATCTTCACATCCTTAATTGGGAAACCAGCCCGAGTCAGTAGCCAATGAAAACATCTTGTTATGTCACTACCACCGTAATCCATCCGTAACCTTTCAGGATACCAATGAAGAGAAAAACTATAAACAATATATCTGAGAGACATAAACAAAATTTATATTCTCTCATTACAGCCTTATATTCTCAGACACCTTGTTTGCAGTAAGTGTACATACCTCAACTTCACATGTCACTGAATATTCATGTATCCTTGTGTAACATATACTTAAATGCACATGGAACTGCCAACTGGCACTGGACCTGACTTTTCCTATAGTTTCTGCTACTGTGTACCTTGTATTTTTATGTGACAATCCATCTTCCACACAGCATACACTTGTCTTCTCATCTCCTATATCAACAACACAAGCACTGCTAACACCTGACCCAAATGTGGCGCAGACTGATTCCTGCAGAAGACAACAAATTACAGGTAACATGTGAAGCACCACTGAATGATTTTGAGTTTACTCCCTACTAAAATAAAGTAAGCAATAAATTACCAAAACATTCACAACTTATGTAATAAAACCATACCTGCACCGACATGACAGAGACACCTAGTAATTGGTGAACACAGGGGACAACAACTTCAAACAGGACACACTGTAAATCTCCAACCTTTTTGGCCTCTAAAGTACTTTTTCAGTTGAAATTATCCATACAAATATTATGAAAATGATGCTAAAATTGATTTGCTTGAGTCACAAAGACGCAAGCTTTACAAAACTCTGCATATTATTTCACTGTAACTCACAGTTCTATCAGAATGTTTCAAAATATTGGTTGCAGAGGTGACTGATTGAGTGAGTGAGTGCTTGGGGTGTAACGTCGTACTCAACAATTTTTCAGTCATATGGCAACAAAGAAATCCTTAGGGTGTATGTAATGTGCCTCCTTGTCGCAGGACGGATTTCCACCGCTCTTGTATCTAGTGCTGCTTCACTGAGACGACTTACCGAAGGCAAGTAAGTCGCCCCACCAGGGCATTATACTGATACGGGTCCACCACTCCCTGCATTATCCCCTTCATGCTGAACGCCAAGCAAGGAAGTTACAACTTCCTCTTTTAAAGTCTTTGGTGTGACTCGACCCAGGATTGATCCTTGATCTACCCTTCCCAAAGCAGAGGCTCTACCAACTGTGCTATCCAGGCTGGTGAGAGGTGATTGAAATGGTTGAAGAATTAGAGTACATGTTCATTTGTAGATGCACACTTTTTTATTTGATTTGCACTTCACTCAAACCATCTTGAGCTGGATTCAAGCACATAATACATGTAGGCAATATATGATCTGAAGTTACCAATGATATGGACACTAACCTGACTTGATTCAAAAAAGTAATTAACTTAAAACACTTGAGTCATACAGGTTTGTGAGAAATCAATGTGTAGTTTTAGTCAGTGAGTGAAAAAATGGTTGAGCTGTCTGTATATGTACCTGCATAACAATAGCAGCTCCAAATCCAAGTCGATCCAACAACAAGCTCATCAGATGCTTCACGTGGTGATAATCAAAGATATCAGGTATCAGCAAAACTGCCTTATAGTGCTGTGCATTTAAATAAAGATGACAAAATCAGTACATCAGAAAATAAATGTTTCAAATTAGTACATGTATGATCCAAGAATATAAATCACAGTAAAGAATTGAAAAGACTGACCATTGTTAGAAGATGTTAAGCGCTCTTGCTTCATACAAAATTAAAAGTACCGTATTTCCTCAACCTTTTCACTTTCATTGGCAGAATTGGCCAATTTCAGGGCTTCAAAAAAAAAAGGAGTAATTTCATCAGTCTACACAGCTTAAATATTCTTGAACAAGCACCTTGCAAACATGCAAAAAGATTCAAGAATTACAGTGAGTACAATAAGAATGCAAGATTAAATTACAGTACCTTGAAATTTTGAACAAATGAGTAAAGGGTGCACTAAGAGCAATTGTACCTTTAATGTATGGAGTGAAATGTCTAGTGAACTTCTTAGAGCTGTTCCTATAATTATTTCCAAGTCTGCCAGGACAGCTGTGATAGTTCCCCCGGGACCGTCATGCAGATTTAAACAGCCTCGTTTGATAGGCCAGTGAATGCTGTAGGAATCTGACTGGTGGACATAAAGAGCCTGCAACAACAACAAAATAGGATAATAAAGTCTCATTATATTTCAATTTTCACACATTCATTTGCAATGGGATTTCTTTTACTTTCACAATAAACTGTTTTAAAATGTCTTTGTGTTGGACTAAACTACTGGTTATGTCCACATTGAAAGCAAAAATAACTGTGGATCGTTTGTGTGTCAAGCACAAGAAATGAATTCTCCTTCCTATGATACATCAATATCATGTAAATAACATCCATAGGACGTGGATACACGCTGACACATCAGACAGATCAAATCTCCATAGACTCTGATAACTACAGTACAGCAAATGTCTTTCCTTTATGCTGACCATGGCACTTAGATCTGATGGCTCATCAACCAATCATCTCAGCCTCTTAGACCTTAAGGCATGCAAGAATGTTGCCAATGTAGAGTATTACCTCTCTGCCAATGAGAAACGGTGGTTTGAGCTCTGTCGGTGTCCATTCTTCATAACTGAGCACATCTGTAACCTCTCCCTTAACCATACTATTTTCAGCTTGTATCTTCAAAGTTTGAGAAGAAAGGAGGAACAGAAAAAAACAAATTGAAAATTATTCTCAAGTAGAGTAATACTGCAACCAATGTAATAACTCTTCACAAGGAAGTGTTCAATAACATCCAATACATTATACAGTACTTGTTTCAATCTGGTAACAATCCCTCAGGTACAGTGAAGTCACCTGTTTGTGAGAAGTTGGCTGTCTGTATTCCCCTTGACTGGTTGGTCGACTTAGGAGGGCCTCCTCTGCCTGTTTTAGAGCATGTCTCTGTTGATGTTTCACATCTGATTGCTTCAAAATAAAATCCAAGTACATAAGGCTTCATTTGACAACTTGGGTAATGGATACATGCAGCACGTGGAATTCACCAAAAAATTTGACATTTGGCAATATGGAAAGAAATAACCAAAACAGAAATTGCAGAGATTTTAGGCATTATGACTGACAAAGACGTGTTTAAGACATTACATGATTACTCCAACATTGAACAAATCTGGCTGCATGGTTACAGTATACTGCACAGTACTGAGCATTAAGGTCCAGCCACAGTGCGGCAAACTTTTAAACCTTGTGGTATTGAGCAGCCACTTAAGGACTACTAAATATACAGTGCCGTGACCATAAAATATGCATGAGGTACATCTTCAACACACAAAAGTTTCGAAAGTCAAAATGAATGCCTACATCGCTTTATGTAGCATTTGGACAGTTTACTTTCTATGAGAAGGTTCATCAGCTCAAAGGCCATGGCAGTCATTGCTTGTATACAGTTTCTTTGGTGTTTACTGAAGGAGATGAGTTGACAGACCATACATTACACTGCATATCCTGACAAAGAGAGGAACGGAAGGAAATAAATTTCGGCTCTGAGAGGAAGATTTAAATATTTTGCTAAAATGCCTACATACAGCTAGCGTGCAGTAGCCTGCCACAAGGTTGTTGACTGCATAATGTATCATGCACATAGTGACTACCAGCTATTGATATGACATTATGTCATTCTAGTTTACTAGCATTACCGATACGGATTAAATTTATTCAAACTTTCTGGACCGTATTGCTTGGGTTGTTGTTTGTACTAACACTGACCGTGGTCTCTGGTCTGGCCAACCATGGATCTTCATAGCGCTGCTGTCCAATTTTCTTGTGACGACGAGCAATGCAGTTTGGAATGCTGCAGGAAACGCATCTGATGCTCGACCTAATCGCAAACTTTGAGAGCCTGGGTGTATTACCAGGACAGACGTACTCTGTATTGGCTAAAAGAAGAGAAAAATAATTTCAGCATAGTATCGCGAGAACGACAAGATTAGAAATAGTGCGTTGAAATTTACAAGATCACCGCATAGAATCATTGAGAGTCCAGTTTTCGATAGGACCGAAAATAAAGGATGAGCACACCACTTTCAAATTCTGAGTTTGATTAGCAAACTTACCTCGACCATTGGTTCTGGCTCGACCGGAGGTATCGCTCTTTTGATAAGTGTTGGTGGCATGGAGAAAAACCTTGACGGATTCTAAGAATGTATGTGTTAATCTTCGCGCTGTTGTTGTAACGCCTACAGTTAGCTACGAGTCTAACTAGGGTAATTAAAAAATCATAACTGGTACGCAAACGAAATAGGACTTTCTTAACAATGTTTTTTGATCTTCCCACCTGGAATAATAGAGTTGCATATTTACACTTGCCAGTACAACCATAAAGAATAAATTCATTGGTACGAATTTCATAAACGCTATTCAAAATTTGACAGAAAAGTAACTATATATCAAAATCATAGTTTTAGTTTAAAAAAGAAATTATTAGCTTACTTGAATTATCTATGCTATCATCTGTCAATGATTGTTTTTTTTTTTTTTATTTTTTTGGAAGGGTTATTCGCCTGTGATCATAGTGAAAACTGGTTAGCGTTGCTTTAGGGAACGATCAATATTTATCAAGGGTTAAGAATCAATGGAAAAGGTCGGTGTAATGTTTCCTAGTGTGTTATTCCCTTATTGTATACATGTGTGTTATATGTAATGATTGTAAAGATCAGCATACTTATGTACAGTTATCTTTTATTTAAGGGAGGAGTTGGGGGGGGGGGGGGGGGAAGTGTTACAAACCCCGTCTGTAAACATTGGATTATATTGGTTTTATTTGTCAATGTCTAACCTACATCTTCCCCTCTGTGTGTGTTATAGCCGGCATTGTAATTCAGTCGAGCCCTCTTGAGGCTTTGGTGTTTACTGTCATTGTAAATACAGTGTACATTCTGGAAATATGTATCGGTGTTGTAATCATGTTTACGATTATACCATCCAGATTTTCTTTTACTGTGCTCATTGTCTGTGCGATTACTTACATTTCATTCCAGTTTACCCTTGAAGTGACTTCGTGTATATTTCCGAGGAAACGTGCATCGACAGCTCGTAACCACGGACGCTGTGGTCAACCCGTCCGGCCTAAGAAGTTACACATTCACAGGCAGTTGGGCAATATACCACTTAACGGACTGTCATCCGTAGATTGAGGGATTGTGGATTCTGTTATCACGTGGACTTAAACAAACCAGTTGTTTCTTATCTTTACTCACCGATTGTGGTACCCTTACAGTATGGCGATTTTAGTGGTGGGGGTTGAGTCAAATCATTTTTATTACCCTTTTCTCCTATAAGGTTATCGTTATTTTCAGTCACTATAAAAAGCACTTATTCGTCCGAATAACGTCACATTTAAGATAGCAGAATAATGTAAAAACGGATGCACTGTATAAAATGGCTTGAAGTCACTATAACGCCACCTTACGGAATTAAAATTAGCCGCTTTATTCGAGATTTTCATCATATCATATTGAATTAACATATTAATGAGGAGTGCAGCATTTTGCAGAAAAGTCATCGTGAAAAACGGCAGTTCGCATAATTATATGTATAATCGGTATAAGAACTGTATACCGATTATTGTATAACGTAGGGACCGGAGTTACATATAAACGTGCTCATCAGCTATTCAGTCAGTTTATTTCTGCACTGTACTTTAGCATAAAGAATTTGTTGGCAAGTATTGTAATGTGAGTATGCCTTCTTTGTCTAAATGAAATCGACATTATAAATAATGTATGGTATATATAGTATGATATGCATCACAGTTCATAAACCTTGTTGCGAACTACAACTGAACAGAATCGGGCCATTACCCTTTTATGAACTCTAAGTAAAGAGGTCGCGAAGTGGGTATGTCAATATGGTACTCTCTCATATGATGAGACGAATCTCTTCTGACCTTTGGTCACTGTCGCACGGTTTGAACTTTCACTGCATAGCTGGATACATGCAATACATTTAGCATTCACTACGTCACACGGTATTTGCTAATGTTTAAACCATCAAACAGGGTAGGCAATTTTGTTACGGAAGTCTGCGAAAACTACATGTATATCAACATTAAATTTCATGACGTGGATAAAGAAATCTGGCGTAGTGAATTGTTTCGAAATTAAGGCAACTTCTAACTTAAGTCTAAGCCTACTTCTTGATCCTGGGGCCAGCCTCCTTGTACGATACATGCTATACATATTGGATTCTATACGGGTAGGTGCTTCTTTTTTTCGGAAGATGTGAAAGCTTAAGCATGAAAAGAAGGTGAATCTTTCGATAAAATGAACTTTGCAACATTTTCAACCATTTATGCTATCGCTTCAGAGATGCCTGAAAATGAACTATAGAGCTGTGGGAAAGAGTACATGGTGTTCCGAATACAACAAATTACCACGGGGAGACCTTTGTCTTGTTGAGTTTTATTTATTAGGACAATGATACATATATCATTGTTACTGTATAATCAAGTGAACGGACTAATTTAGCTCACAAGACACATGTTTCATACAAATCCAAATAGATTCGGCGACGAAGGCATGGCGGTGACGGTGTATAATTTGACGTACGTGACTATTACTTTCAAAAATATAAGTGTCATTCTATGAATTGCTGTCCTAGAATCTAACCATTCCAGCCATTTTCTAAATCAGCATTTGAGAAGCCTGAGAAGGCTACTAATTCACTGTCATCGAACGTGAGAGCGTTGTAGTCTGCGAAGAACCGGAAACGAGGAGATGGTCCTACCAAGCTCATGGCCAACACTTCGGCTGGTACATGAACATGGGATCGTCTTCATCCTTCTGGTACCTAAACACCATTAAGTTGTCAGCGTGCTGAACCACCCCACCTATCTTTTTCTCGGAATTAAGGTAATCCCATCCCTTACCGTTTTCCTGCGTGGGGAAGGAACGATTGAGCGGATTAAACGCACAAAGTTTTAAGATCTTATCCTCCCTGCTGTCACCATCGAGATCTGAAGAATCGTTGTCGTAGTCCAAGTAACGGAAGTAGCGGGAAAGCGGTAATGACTGGCGGGCTTTCTGTTCGTACTGGAGCTCAAAGAAAAACAAGGAATCCGCGCACAGCACAGCAAGTTTTTATGTCCATTGGTGTCTTCTCTAGCTCTGGTACATTGCTCCATTTTTCTAAAGCAGGGTCGTACTCAAAAGCACAAAGGTGGCCCATAGGTTTTGATGCCATCAAGTACAGTTTGTCCAGAAGAGACACTATGGTTATCGAGTATCCTAGCAACTTGTCCCAGCCAGGCACACACTGATCAGAGACCACTGGTCTGTGTTTG